>NC_137678.1:54189520-54194520 GCF_963989245.1 Nansenia antarctica | reverse complement strand
ACACACACACACACACACACACACACACACACACTACCCTGCCATCTGCTCTCTCCTTGATAAACGTGTATAACATTATGTCCCTGCATCAAAACACGGTGCAGCAGATTTCAGTCACTCTGCCGCATGCTCCTGGAACAAACTCCCCGAAGAAATCAAACAGGCCCAAACCCTAAGAATATTTAAATCTAAGCTAAAAACCTTCATGTTTTCATGTGTTCATGCAGCAGTTATGATTAAACACAAACACTTCTATCAATGTCTTTTATCCATTAACTATTGTCTAAATGTTTTATCTATTTACGTCTTATAATTTTGTATTACTTTTATTCATTGTAAACAAAAAATCTTAGTATGCTCCTCTTGCTGTTTTGCTGTTTTTAATAAGGTATGTAAAGCACTTTGAATTGCCCCAGTTGTATGATGAGCTATACAAACTACTTGCACAAAGGTGTGTGTGTGTATGCGTGTGTCTATCTCTGTGTGTATATGTGTATCTGTTTGCATATCAGTGTGTGTGTGTGTGTTAGTGTTGCACGATATACCGGTACCAACGATATACCGCGGTGCCAAAATGTCACGGTGCCTACTATACCATAAGCTTTATACAACGGTACTACCGTGGAATACTATACTACCGTGTTGAACACGGTACCAGCGGGGCAATGTGTTACCTCTATTACCAAATTCACTGGTTCTGCTAATGAGGACAAGACTGGCTCGCGACACTGTCATGAGAGAAACACTTTCGGCTGCGTTCGTCAATTCGCTCCGAGAGCGCCGGAGCGCACACTGGGTGCAACGTCACAGAGCGACCGATTCGTTTGATTGGACGAGAGGCGTTCCGCGAGTGCGGGTCAGATTTCCAGAGCGAATTGACGAACGCAGCCTTTTTCGCGACTACCCATCGCGTTAGCTTTGTCGGCTAACAGGTTAGCAACCTCAAACGTTTGAGAAACGTCGAGAAAATTAAAACTACTGAGTTTTCTTAAGTTGAGTTAAGTCTTGAGCTACAGTTTGGAAGTAGCCCTCTATATTTTTGATATGCCAGTGTTTGCTTTTACTTTTCAAGTTCGTGAAAAAGACCCCACAGACGGACAGACATACAGACACAGAAAGACAGACAGACAGACAGACAGACAGACACACAGACAGACACACACAGACAGACACACACACACACAGACACACACACACACACACACACACACACACACACACACACACACACACACACACACACACACACACACACACACACCTACTTAGCTATACTCTTGCAAAAGGCCAGTTGGTCTGTTTGATGTTTCAAACTACTTATTAATAAACATGTTATTCACAAAAATATCGGTTTCAGTACTTTTACTTACCTGTAGAGTTACAGTGTAATGCATTAAATGCATGTTATTCATGCACCACTCATTAAGTTATTGTAACTTGTATAAATACATTGCATGTTCATACAAATAAAAAGTGTTACAAAAGTGCCGCGGTATCGCGATACTACTCAGTATCATGATACTTGGGCTGGTATAGTATCGCAGGGTAAAATATTGGTATCGTGACAACACTAGTGTGTGTGTGTGTGTGTGTGTGTGTGTGTACCTGCAGGATGAGCAGCATCTGGATGATGGAGGGGGGGAGGCGGGCGCGGGGGCGGGAGAGGGCTTCCTCCAGCCGGACGTTCAGGGTGATGATGTTCCTGAAGTGCAGCAGAGCCAGCTGACGCACCGACGGCTCCTTCCCCTGCAGAGAGAGAGGGAGGGAGGGAGGGAGGAGAGAGAGAGAGAGGGAGAGGGAGGAAGGATGAGAGGGAGGGGAATCAGAATTAGAATTGTTTTTATTGCCAAGCACATACAGGAAATTGTCTTGGAAAATCTCTCTTACTTGTAGTAAAAGAGAGAGAGGGAGGAAGGAGGGAGAGGGAGGAGAGAGAGGGGGGTAGGAGGCAGAGGGAGTAGCGGTAGCGTAAGGCACCTGGACCGGGTAGAAGATGGCCTGCAGCATGGAGAGAACGTCACAGAAGAAGAAGTCCCACGTCTCCGCCAGGGAGTCTAGAAGCTTCTGACCTGGGGAGAACCAGGGAGTCAAAACAACCAATTAGCATACAGCATAGAGAGGCATAGATCATATAAGGCATATATCATATAAACGAAAGAACCTCTCAGCTACTGCCTGAAATCCCTGAAAAAGACCAGAATGTCTAGCTTGTCCCTGTAGACTTGTTGTTGTTGTTGTTGTTGTTGTTGTTGTTTTGGGCGGGGTTTACAAAATCAGAGATTCAAATCATGATTTTAGCGCATTTAACAAGTAGCCATCCATCCAACAACCGCATTTAACACACACAATTTGAATCGAATGATCTCTTTGTGTGTCAACACACCAGTGGAGGCTGGTGGAGGTAGAAATCAAGTGTTTCATATCATTCCTCATTCCATTCCATGCATTTACAATGAGCCCGTCCTCCGATGTTTCTACCTCCCCTTCTCCACACCTGCAGGGGCCTACCTTCTCCACCCCTGCAGGGGCCTACCTTCTCCACCCCTGCAGGGGCCTACCTTCTCCACACCTGCAGGGGCCTACCTTCTCCACCCCTGCAGGGGCCTACCTTCTCCACACCTGCAGGGGCCTACCTTCTCCACACCTGCAGGGGCCTACCTTCTCCTCACCTGCAGGGGCCTACCTTCTCCACACCTGCAGGGGCCTACCTTCTCCACCCCTGCAGGGGCCTACCTTCTCCACACCTGCAGGGGCCTACCTTCTCCACACCTGCAGGGGCCTACCTTCTCCACACCTGCAGGGGCCTACCGTACCTTCGTAGAAGCGGATCTTGTCCCTTAGGATCACCATGCCCTTAGTCAGTAGCTGGTTCTACACAGCGACAAGGACAAGGACATCAATAACAATCAGGGATGGGGTCAATTCCATATCAATAACTCAACTACCAATCAGGGATGGGGTCAATTCCCTTTTAATTCAGTCGGTTCAGGAAGTTAGCTGAAAGGCATAACATAGCATAGCATAGCATAACATAGCATAGCATAGCATAGCATTCACATTTCTGTGTACTTCCTGAATTGACTGAATTGAAATGGAACTGAGCCCAAGTCTACGAACAACACGTCACATGACAGGTTATGAGTTATCATGACAGTTTCCTGTGTCAGAGTCATATCCGACTGCAGGAGCAGTATTGTGTGTGTGTGTGTGTGTGTGTGTGTGTGTGTTACCTGGAGGTACTCAGTGAAGAAGGATCCCAGCTCTGTCTTCAGTAGTTGTCTGAAAAGATAACTTTATTATCATCACAGGTTAACAGAAGTGTGTGTGTGTGTGTGTGTGTGTGTGTGTGTGTGTGTGTGTGAGAGAGTGTGTGTATGCCCGTGTGTGTGTGTGTGTGTGTGTGTGTGGTGCCCACAGCTGCCTGTACAACGTCACACTGCATGCATATCATAGCAACGCTAACAACCTATTAATGTTAATCATTCATACAGCGGACTGTGCTGATCTGGGCCCTGTGTCATTAGGCTTTATACACTCTACACATTCAGCCAATCACAGGGCTCCATATGGGTCGTTGTGCGGTTGCCCAGGGTGATGGATTGATGGCCACTATTACTACTAGTACTATATTCTACTGTTGAACCAATACAAACGCAGCGCTCATGAGAAAAAAGAGCCAGAATAGTGACATGTGACAAGCAGGAACAAGTCGGCAACCTGCCAAATGTTCAGACTTCTGAAAATGTTAAATAATGTCAACGTTGTTGAAAATCAATGACACGCTTGCTAGTCAAGCCAAAGTGGAGTGGAGTCGAGGGGTAGAGGGGTAGAGGTAGAGGAAAGAGGGGTAGAGGTAGAAGGGTATAGGTAGAGAGGGGTAGAGGTAAAGAGAGGTAGAGGGGTACAGGTAAAGAGAGGTAGAGAGAGGTAGAGAGGTAGAGGGGTAGAGGTACAGATAGCGAGGTAGAGGTACAGATAGAGTGGTAGAGGTAGAGTAGTAGAAGTAGAGGGGTGGAGGTAGAGATGTAGAGGGGTAGAGGTCAGTGGCGGCTGGCCAATAGAGGGCGCTAGGGCACCGCCCCCACCTTCCAACGCAGCCCCACTTCCTAGTTGCTACTTGTAAAAGATTTTTAAAAATAAACATTGTTTATTCATAAAATGCGGCTGATATTCTGTCGGCGCCTATCAGAATTCATTAAAAATCCTCCAATACAATAAACATTTGATCTGTGTGTGTGTAAAATTCACTGTGAAAATACATAGGGGAGGAGTCGGGGCGCCGGCCGAATGGCAGTCTATGGCAGTCCAAATACTTTTGGCTTACACGTGAGCTGTAGCAGCGCTCCAATTGGCTGTCTCCTATTTCTCGGTCGGGGCGCAAAAAATGCGCCCCGAGCATGCACAGATTATAGGCTTACCTAGGCTGCAGCCTAGGGCCACTACCACTAGGGGTAGTAAAAATTAAAAAATGCGTGAGACTTGAGAGCCCTGAATATCCGGTTGTTAAGTCTGACGTCAAACGTGACGTTTTGCAATTTCCGGGTCCAAACCAGAAATTCTCCGCACCAGAATACCAGTGTACTACAGCGGTAGAATGACAGTTTAATCGTTTTTTAGACTCGGATCTATTCATACAACAAGGGACACAGCACTTTCCCGTTTTCCCCATATTGTCAGGGTATTTGAGCCTCGGAAAAGCGCTATATAAATATAATTTATTATTATTATTATTGCGGCATTTCGAAGACAGCGCCTCAGCCAACTTTGGACCCGGAAACACATCGCGACTTAACAACCGACATTCGGACAGACAACAGGAGAGGAGAGCAACAGAGAGACAGACAACAGAGACAGACAACAGGAGAGGAGAGCAATAGAGACAGAACTGAGGTGAGGTGAGCAACAGAGATAGTTCAGGATGATAACAAACAGTTCAGTATGACAGAGACAACTAATAGAAAGACAACTGTATGATTCTAGAGTTTACATGTTCAAGGAAA
>NC_137678.1:54159520-54184520 GCF_963989245.1 Nansenia antarctica | reverse complement strand
CTAGTTAACGATAACACTACATTACATTGTTAGCAGTCTCACAAAACAAGCTGTGTTAGTTGACTAGCGAGTGTGTCATTGATTTTCAACAACGAGGAAATGTATTCACATTTTTTCGAAAGAAAAGTGATCATTACATCAGATCCCGATATGCAGACCAAAGCATTAGAACGTGACACGAATAGGTGAATAAATAACAAATAGTCTGTAATCTGTATCGTCCCTGAATATTCACATCGGTGCCTCTCTCTAGCAGTTTCCTAAAGGACAGGAGTTGATGTTTAGTCCAGCCGCTCCAGTGTGTCCTGCAGGGAGAACCAGAAGCGTGGCCCAGTAACTGGAACACAATGGGATCTCAGAGGAGTGTAGGAATGAGGTTACGGCTGGAATGTTGGTGTGGTGAGCTAACAGGAAACACATCATTAGCTCCATCTGCATCTCTCCCTACAAGACCTCTCTATCTATCTATCTATCTATCTATCTATCTATCTATCTGTGTATCTACTGTATCTATCTATCTATCTATCTATCTATCTATCTATCTATCTATCTATCTATCTATCTGGGTTCCTAAATATTTATTCTTTGTTCACTTTTTTAAATGTAATTAAGTATGTTTTTTTTTTCAACAATATATTTATTGAGTTTTTTGAAAAAGATAAAACAAATCTTGAAAATAAATAATTAGTAATAATGATATATGTATATACTGTACATACAAGCAGATAACTCACCAGAATTGCCATACACATGTAGGCCTATATATAGTACGTACATTGATGGAGAGGCAATCATATAACTGAGCTCATATATACACATACAAAATAAAAGGGAGAGAAAAAATAAAATAAAGGTAATAATAAAAACATGAAACTGTAAAAAAAATTAAAATAAAAATATAATTATATATATAATAAAGAAAAGGGTACATTGCAACAGATACATTAATTATATCCAACTCCTACTCTACTCCTGGTCAATTCACACACCTGTTCAAATGGTTTATTGCAGAGTTTACATTTGTTCACGCCCAGGTTCGTCCATCCAGTGTGATAAGTCCTTGTCCTCCAGATATTTTATGAATGGGCCCCAAATACTTTGGAATCTTTCCTGCCTGTCTTTGAGTGTGTATGAAATTTTCTCTAATGGTAGACACCGAGACATCTCCCTAAACCATTGCACAATACTTGGTTTACCTGTGCTTTTCCACGTTAGTGCTATTGATCTTTTGGCCTGTAAAATACACATATCCATAAAGATCTGTTCACTGCATTTCATCCTGTGTCCCTCTGGATAAATGCCAAGAATAAACAGCTTAGGCTCAACAGTAATTTTAATTGACAGAATGTCCTGTATTATTATTCCAAGTTCTTCCCAGAATTCTTGAATTCTTGGACATTCCCATATACAATGAAAGAATGTACCCTTGTCCTCTCTACACCTGTTACATAAGTCTGGAATGTTGGGGTTAAATTTATTGAGTTTTTCTGGTGTTATATATACTCTCATTATCCAATTGTACTGTAGAAGCTTTAAACGAGTGTTAGCGGTCTGGGTTTGAGCTCTTTTGCATGCCTTGTTCCATTTTTCCACTGATATATCCTCTTGAAGGTCACTCCTCCATGCTTTCAATTTGGGTTCTGAAGATTCTAGTGATCTAGCAATCAACAAATCATATACATCCGAAATAATTCCCTTTCCGAAAGGATTTTTAATTAAAACTTTCTCCAATGAGGATAGAGCGGGTATGGCCAGGGAGTGATTTTGATTAGAATAAATAAAGTTCCTGAGCTGTAAGTACTTAAAGAAATGCTTGCGAGGGATAGAATGTTTGTTTACTAGAATTTCAAATGATTCCATATGCTCATCCTTTGAGTCGAATATGTCATTAATTTGTGTTATTCCTTTGTCAGCCCATAATTTAAAGCCCCCGTCTGCCCTACCTGGCACAAAGTAATTATTGCCCCAAATGGGACTATAGCGAGAGAGAACAGGTGTTTCCGACAAGTATTTTTGTACCTCGTACCATACAGAAATCATGTTTCTCAATATAGGGTTCGATGTTTTCCTTTTAAGGTTTTTCGGATTATCAGAGTATATATATGTCGGCAGTTGGAGCCCTATAGAGTTACACTCAATGTCTTTCCATGCTGGTGAAAGTAGTCCTTCTGTCGAGTAGTAAAACCTCATAGTTCTGATTTGAGTTGCCCAGTAATACCACAACATGTTCGGGCATTGTAGGCCACCTCTGTCATAAGGTAAATACAGAAGAGACAGGCGAAGTCTGGGGCGTCTATTTTTCCATATAAAGTTCGTGAATAATGTCCTTAGTCTAGGAAATAAGTTTGGGGGAGGCGGCAAGGGGATGTTTTGAAAGAGATATAATAGCTTTGGGAGAGTGTTCATTTTCAATATATTAATTCTGCCTATCTGGGAAATAGGAAGAGATGACCATCTATCAATTGATTCGCAAATAGAATTTACAACAGGGCTATAATTAGTCTGTACCACTTCTTCTAACCTGTGAGTAATTTGTATTCCTAAATATGTAAAGCTGTCAACTGACTTAAAGTGACCAATATAATTGGGTGGGTTCTCTCTCTCATTCGAATTAAGCAGTAATATGGCAGATTTATGGCTATTAACTTTGTACCCAGAAATATTGCCGAATCTTTTAATGAGGTCCATAAGAGCCGGGATCGATTCTCCCAGATTTTTAAGGAACAGGATTACGTCATCCGCATAGAGAGCTATGCGATGTTCAAGTTGACCTATAGGTATGCCTGATATTGATGTGTGATTTCGTATTGCAATTGCTAAGGGCTCAATTGCCATCGTAAATATGAGAGGGCTCAATGGACACCCCTGTCTGCATCCCCTGTTGATTTTAATTGGCATAGATATATTGTTGTTAGTAATTATTTCTGCATATGGTTCTTTATATAATAATTTCACCCATTTACAAAAGTTTTCTCCCAGCCCAAATCGTTCGAGAAGCTCAAACAGGTATGCCCATTCCACCCTGTCAAATGCTTTCTCAGCATCCAATGACAGAAAAGCTGTATCTGGTAACTCTCTTTGGGAATGTAAGATATTTAAAACCCTTCTTACGTTATGAAATCCCTGACGACCCACAATGAACCCATTTTGGTCTCCCTTTATGATATCTGGTAGAATAATCTCTAATCTTTTTGCTAGAATTTTGCAGAGTACTTTTAAATCTGAGTTGAGGAGGCTGATTGGCCTCATGTTTTCGCATTTATCATTTGATTTTCCAGGTTTAGGAAGGAGAGTAATCAAAGCCCCTCTCAAGGAGGGAGGGAGGATCCCTTCCCGAAATGATTCATTAAACATCTCAAGAAGAGGTTTCCTTAATTTAGATTCAAATTTCTTATACAAATCGATGGGTAGGCCGTCTGGTCCTGCCACCTTCCCAGATTTCATGCTCTTTATTGCCATAGTGATGTCTTCTAAGGATAAGTCGTCACCCAGTTCCATCCTTTCTTCCTCTGATATACTAGGGATATCAATATTATTTAGGAATAGCTTTTGGTCTGGTAATTCTGGAGCTCTTTCGGAACTATATAGTTTTCCATAATATTCTCTAAATGCCTCATTAATTTTAATAGGATCTATAATAGAGTCATCATTATGAGTCTTGAGGTTGGTAATAGCTCTTTCGGTTTGAAGTTGTTTTAAGCGCCATGCCAAGATTTTTCCTGATTTTTCCCCTTGGTCAAATATAGTTTGTTTAAGTTTTAAGAGATTATCTGTAGCTTTTGCAGTTGACATTTCATTATACTGTGTTCTCAACAATAACAATTCCTGGTGAGTTTTTGGATCGGGATTTTGATAATAATTTCTCTCCAAAACTTTGATTTTTGACTCTAACAATGTAAATTTTTGTTTAGCTCTTTTAGATTTAGAACTTGTAAAACTAATAATCTGGCCCCTAATGTAAGCTTTAAAAGCTTCCCATCTGGTGCTTGCAGAAGTCTCATCTGTGTTGATTATGAAAAATACATCAATTTGTACCTCAAGGAAAGAGATTAGATCTGGGTCCCGTAGCCAACTTTGCTGCAATCTCCATTTTGGTGGATCCTTTTTCAAGCCTGGGTCTACATAACACAAATTATTTGGGGCATGATCTGATATCAGAATACTGTCATAATTACATTCCTTGATTCTAGACACCAGGCCTGCAGAAATTAAGAAATAATCAATTCGGGAGTATGTTTTATGTGTACTGGAAAAACACGAATAGAATAATACCTCAGGGTTTCTGTCTCTCCATATATCTCTAAGATTTAATGTCTTGATAAACTGATGTATAATTCCTCTGCTTTTATTATGGGACTTATCAATATGTGTTAACCTATCTTTAGAGGGATCTAGTGTACAGTTGAAATCTCCTGCTATTATATATTGACCTTTGAGGGTTGATAGAGTGAAAAACAAATTACTGAAAAATTCAGGGTCATCATTATTTGGCGCATAAATGTTGACCAGGTTGAGAAGTTCTGTCAGAAGCATGCCTTGAATTATTAGGTATCTACCTGCCGTATCAGCAATTATCTTTGTGACATTAAGAGGAATAGATTTATGTACAAGAGTCATGACCCCTCTTGCTTGAGTGTTAAAGGGCGCTGAGAATACCTTACCCTGCCACCTCCTCCTAATCCCAATGTCTTTGTCTTTTGAAAGATGTGTTTCTTGAAGAATTTTTTTTTGGGAATTAATACTTTTTAATCTCCCCATCACCTGCTTTACCTTTTTTATTTTTTGTAGCCCTCTGCAGTTCCAGGATGTGAACTTGATGTCTAATTTACCAGTCATAGATAGCAATACATTTGTAAATTCCTTGTATCATTGTGCAATAATGTAAAGAAGAAAAAAAAAGAGGTCAAAAGAGAAAAACGAAGAAAAACAAACAAACAAACTGGGTCTCTCAACAAACTAACCGAGACCCCCCCAATGCTCCAGAACTGAGCATTCCCCCCACCCACCTGTTCACTCCCATAACGCTGAAAACTACTCCACACCGAGTGAGGAGTAGTGAGGCTGAACTGATTAATCTCCTTATAAAGAGTAACCTTCTCCCTCCACTAAATGTGAAATAAAAACCTAATTAACAAAGTTGGTATATTGGTCAACCACCACTAAATGTTAAGTATAGAAGCCCATTGTGAATTGTATATTATAATAACTAAAGAATGTGGATCAGCAGTTGACACCCTGAAAATAACTGAGCCCAAACTGAGTTTGAGCGGCATGTTATGGGGTGTTGCTGTTATAGTACATACACATACATACATACACACACACACACACACACACACACACACACACACACACACACACACACACACACACATACACAGTGCTTAACATGCCCTATTGTGAAAGTTTCCTGGCCCCCTGGTTGAATTTAGTAACCAAAATAAAAAGTAGAAGAATACATTGGCATATAATGTATTATATAATTGACATTATGTATTATGTATTTTATCATTTAGATTCACCACTTCAATAACGATATGTTGCCAATCTGATCTGAGGTTCGTTCGGGGCTGTTTTCTCTCCATTCTATCTCCGTTGTTCAGGAAACAGTGCTGCTCGAATAGTGCATTGTGGGATTATGAGTTTTAGTGTACTTTTTTTGTTACTTTCTGACCTACCGATCTACTCTAATATCCTCAAGGGAAACACATTGGCATATTAATCGCTTAAATAGACACAATTCAACTTGTTTCATGTAACTTGAAAAAACGAATAACTGTGAAATAACATTGTAAACCCGTATCATGGGTCTAGCGTAGCATTGAATCATTGTTGACGGTGAACTGTGTTCGAGTAGTGCATTTTGGGACATTGAGTCTTAACGTGCTAATTTCTGAGCTACTCTCAACTGAATGACCCCAATATTTTCTCCGAAAACATAATAGTATGTTAAATCACCTAGACACACACAGTTTAACTGGTTTGCAAATAAACATATAAGAAAAAAGAACAATATAAACCAGTGTTAGAGGTCTAACATGACGTTGCTCGTTATCAAAGCCAGCAGTAGTGTCTCATATACTCATCCACTACCGTTCTCTTCTTGGATTCGTTTGATGAAACTTTCCACTTCTGTCGGTGTGCCAAAAGTTTGTGTTTTGTCCTTGTGTGTCACCAGCAATCTAGCCGGGATCAACATGCCATGTTTTATCCCCATGCTACGTAATTTCTGTCTGGCCGAGTCGAATTCCTTCTGCTTCTTGTGTTCTCCTGTCGCTAGGTCGGGGGTAATTAAGTATGTTACAAAGATATTTGTATTTTGGGTACGCAGTATAGTATATATAATGAGATTGTATTAAATTGAACAGGAAGCATCTTTATGATTTATGGAGAAGGGTTGGGATTGAATAAGTTGTACTTCTTCCCACTCCTTTTCGAATATTATTTATTTACAAATAAATAAATAATGAAACTAAGTTAAAAGTGCAATAGTTTTTTTTTTTTTGCTTTAAGCTCTTTAATTCGGTTAGTTCCTTGTTGTTATTGTTTTTTTTGTTTTGTTTTCCGTTATATTAATTATTGTTGCTTTATCTTGTTTTGCACATATTTGAAATAAACATATCAGTCGGTCTGTCGCTCTGTATCTATCTATCTATCTATCTATCTATCTATCTATCTATCTATCTATCTATCTGTCTGTCTGTCTGTCTGTCTGCCTGCCAGTCCGCCTGTCCATCCATCCACCCACCCACCTCTCTCTCTCTCTATCTATCTATCCACAGTATATGTCTATCTCTATCTCTCTTTCTTTCTTTCTTGCCTTCTCTTTTGGCACTTTTCCACTACCGTGCCGACCCGGGCCGACCCACGTGAGCCCGGTTTGTTTTGCTTTCTCCACTGCCAACCGAGCCGGGCCGAGCCGGGCCGCTTTAGCTACCCTTCTGGACTAGGAACTACTAGGAGCGAAAGGTACTTTTTTGCCAGGCTGTGTGTGACGTGTGACGCTGCAGACCGTTGATTGGTCACAACATCGTCATCCCATGTTGACAGTATAGCCCCCATGGGAACCACCAGGGTTAAAGCCCGATCGGAACCATGGATGAATTCGGACATTCTAAATGCTATGAAAGTCAGAGACCTAAAATGCTCTGAAGTTCAAAAATGCAAATCAAAATTAGTGAAACACTTAAACGAAGATCACAAAACCCACTTTGAGAAAATTAAAAAACAATGCAACAAACTATGCAATCAGGTAATTACCATGACCAAATCTGCTAAGAAAGAATACCTCGATAACAAAATCGAAGAAAACTTAAACAAACCACGTGACCTTTGGAAGCTACTTAATAGCCAACTAGGTTGCAGTCAAAAACTCAAAACCAGGTCTACAAACATCAGCATAAAATCTGGAGATTCTCTCCTTACAGACAAGCTGGATGTGGCTAAGTGCTTAAACACTTTCTTTACAACCATAGCCACTAAATTAGTTAACAATCTACCACCCCACTCAGGGCGTTATGGTGTAGAGCACATCCGTGCGTTCTACAATAAACTGGGTGTACGCAAAGATGATTTTAAACTCTCCATGGTGTCAAACGATGAGGTGTTTAAAAAGCTGGGCGCTCTACACTCAGAAAAGGCCACGGGCCATGACAATATTCCAGCCAGATTTCTAAAAGACTCAGCTGCCTCCATTACCCCAATCATCACCCACATAATAAACCTCTCCATCAAACAGGGACACGTCCCCCTTGACTTTAAAATAGCAAGGGTAACCCCACTGTATAAAAAAGGAAGCAAATTAGACCCAGGCAACTACCGACCTGTTTCTATTCTTAATTCCATCTCGAAACTTATGGAAAAAATAGTTTATGAACAGGTTGATAGGTACCTTACCGAAAAAAATCTGATGTATGAATTTCAATCAGGATTCAGAACATCCCATTCCACTGACACATGCCTTCTCTATTTGAACGACCACATCAACCATGAGGTGGACTCGGGCAAGTACTGCGGCATGGTCATGCTGGACCTCCAGAAGGCCTTCGACACAGTAGATCACCACATACTGTTAGATAAACTGAAAGCAATTGGGTTCGATAGAACATCGGTGGGCTGGATGCAATCCTACTTAGAGGGGAGGGAACAGGTGGTTAGTGTGAACGGAACACTGTCCCCCCCCCTCCCAGTGACCTGCGGCGTTCCACAAGGAAGCATATTGGGACCTTTACTGTTCCTAATATATGTGAATGACATGTCATCAGCATGTGATTGCAATTTGTTCCTGTTCGCGGATGACTCGGCTCTGCTGGTCTCTGACAGGGACATATTGCAGGTGGAAAAAGCGCTAAGCACTGAACTGAGTAGAATCTGCATCTGGCTAGCTGACAATAAACTATCAATACACCTAGGTAAAACTGAAACCATCCTATACGGATCCCCATCTAAACTCAGAAAGGCTGAAAATTTTAAAATAAAAGTGGGTAACATTAATATCACAAGAAAAGAGGATATTACATACCTGGGCTCCATCTTAGAGGCAAATCTTTCCGGAGATAAAATGGCAGCAAAAGTAATCAAAAAAGTGAACCATAGAACTAGATTCTTGTACAGGATATCCTCACTTGTCAGTAAAAACACACTGAGGACCCTATCAGGAGCTCTCATTCAATGTCACTTCGACTATGCCGTAACATCATGGTACTATAGAACCACAAAGGCCCATAAAACAAGACTCCAGACAGCCCAAAATAAACTGGTTAGGCTTCTGCTAGGCCTCAACCCTAGGACACATCTAACCGCTGCTCATTTTTTGAGCCTTGATTGGCTACGAGTAGTTGACAGAGTGCAGCAGCTTGCACTGGGCCTGGTCTTCAAGATACGCTACACCACAAAGACACCCAAGTACCTGTCAACATACTTCCAAAAAGTGAACAACGTCCACACATACAACACCAGAGGAAGCTCCACGAACCACGTTCAACCGCGTTGCACCACAAACAAGGGGTTAAACTCGTTTGCAAACTATGCAGTAAAAATGTGGAACGCCCTTCCTATAATCTTAAAGGAGTGCAAAACACTGCCCACCTTCAAAACCACTCTCAAAAAACATTTACAGGAGGCTGCAATCCGTAACTGGACCCTCTAAATCAAAAATCAGATTAAAAGACCCGAACTACCCACTGTACATACTTTATGTTTTGTCCCCCGCCCCCACCTGTGGTGTATGTCCCCACCTGTCCTACCCGCTGTACATACCTGATGTTTTGTTGTATTGTATATCTAGTATTGTTCTTCCCATGATGGATGTATTTTTTATCCTGTAGATAGTAATAGTTATTTGTAGTGATGCTCCGATCTGATCGGCGCCGATCGGTATCGGCCGATATGGCCTTGATCGGTTTTGATCGGAGTTCTCAAAACGGCCGATCAAACATGACCGATCAGTTTACAAAATGGCGTCGCCAGTCTGGAAATATTACACAGTGTCGGAAAGAGACAACAAATATGCCGTTTGTAATGTCTGCTCAAAAGAAATACCTCGGGGAGGAACGCACGCAAGGTCTTTCAATACCACGAATATCATACGGCATTTGCTGCGTTCGTCGATTCGCTCAGAGAGCGCCGAAGCGCACACTGGGCTCGACGTCATAAAGGGACCGAGTGCTTTGATTGGACGAGAGGCGTTCCACGAGTGCTGGTCAGAGTTCCAGCGCGACTTCACGAGCGTAGTGTAGGTAGTGTTCACCGACGTCATGTGACCCCGCGAGCAGGAAGTCACTTGGCCCATAGCAACAACAACTATTAGCGCGTGAGTTTTAGGTCTTCCTCTGTGCACCTTGCACAAGTGTAGATAGCGAGCGACTTTTCAGCAGCAGGACATATTTCAGATGATAAGAGGAACAGGCTGAGTGCCAAAAACGCTGAGATGCTTGTATTTCTCAAGGCTAATCTGCCAGTGATGCTGCTTAATCAGAAGTAAGGTTTGAGTCTGAAATCTCCTTAGGTGCAATGTTTTGTTTTTTTGTTTTATTGATTATTGCTGACTTGCTGTCTTATCTCCTCCTAAATATGACTTGAAACTGACTGACTTGAAACAGTATTTTATATTTGGCTATAGCCTGTTTATGTTGCAGTTTAGTTTGGGTATGTTTATTGTTCCTCAGGAAAGCTACAGTTACAGTATAAGCTCCAAGTTCTCTAAGAGCCCCTAGTTCCTCTCATTCGAGTGGAATGTTGCACATTTGATGTGACAGTGTACATTTTATTTATTATGATTTTTATTTTCACATTTTATTTGTTTTTCCTGAAGTAAGCTACAGGTGGTTGTGAATTCAATAAAACAGATGGTCGTCAATTCATGATACTTTCTCGTAATTTCATTTAAATACTTAATATACAATGTCAATGGTGTTAAGAATAATTTAAAACATAAATAATGCTACACAATAAATAGAATGCTTCAATTGCCATTTTCGACGCTGTGATCGGTGATCGGTGATATCGGATCGGCAGATCACTGATTCCAGTGATCGGTGATCGGTGATCGGCACCAAAAACCCTGATCGGAGCATCTCTAGTTATTTGTCTGTATTATCGTGTAGATAGTACTAGTTGTTTTTTTTTTCCCCTGTCTGTCTTACATGTAACGATGAATTGAAAATCAAGGACCCCAATTGAAATAAGCCAGTGGCTTTCTTGGGTTTTTATCCTTTTAGTTGACCTTGTATGTAATATGTACTTTCATGTACCTACTTCTGCAAATCTTCTAATAAAGTTTTCAATCAATCAATCAATGTTCCCGAGTTCACCGCTAACCGCCATTTTTAAATACCACAACAGATTTCGCTCTCGGAAATGTCATTTACTTTTTCTGTAATTACTTATTAATAAAGATTTGAAAAATTATGATAACCATCTTATATTATCTTAGTTTAATGTCATTTCAATGCATCATAAAACTTTTATTTACAACAAGCATAACAAAAAAATCGCTATTATGGCGATGTGCTGTGCCTATGCTAGACCGTTCCTCAGTCCAGCGCGCTTCATCATCCCCCTTCTAAAACTGCCATCCCCCCTTTTCATCCCTTATGTCATTTTATCAATGAACATGGTATTACTGTTAATTCAACATTTAAGCCTCTTTCACACATAGTTCCCTGTAACTTCCATGGAATCCCAAGCTGTGCCGACCAAACATTTTCGCCGTTCACTCATGAGCCAAATGCCGGTAGATTCGCGTCTTGCTCCCTTTAACACATGTCGGCGATTCCCTGGTTGCGCGATCTACTAGAACTACTAGATCTACTAGAACTGAAAGCGGCAAGTAACAGGCACGTAACATCCATATGCTGTATAAATAAATATATTTGACTACCAGCAAGACACCTGAGCACTCGTATCTATAACAAACGCGGAGATTGTATGAGCCCCGGCGTCAGTCCAATGAGAGCGTCAAGCACGGCCTTTCTTTGTAGAAATACATTGCTTCCTGTCTAACGTTATACATCTAACGTTACATGTTTTAAGGCTGATCTGTGCATGATAGTGCTGCATTTTGACATAATTCTTATCGCATTTCCCCCCGTTGAGCTGTATAGCGGCACTAAAGTGAAGTGCTCTTATGACACTTAACTCCTCCTACTGTTCTCACTCGCTCCAGGTCTGTTGTGTATAATGGAGAACACTTTTATCTCTATATTGTAATCTCCACGCCACTCTATCCCACCTGGAGAGGGGAAACAGCTACGCGAGACTGCTCTTTGTGGACTTCAGCTCCGCCTTCAACACCATCCTTCCAGACAGGCTAGTGACCAAACTACTAGACCTGGGTCTATCACACTCCATATGTGCATGGATCAAGGACTTCCTGACCGACCGCCCCCAGAGGGTGCGGGTGGGCCCCCACACCTCCACAGCCCTCAGACTCAGCACTGGGTCCCCCCAGGGCTGCGTGCTAAGCCCCATCCTCTACAACCTCTACACCTACGACTTCACCCCCGTCCACCCCAGCAACTCCATCGTAAAGTTTGCAGACGACACCACCGGTGTGGGATGCATCTCGGGGGGGGACGAGGCGGCGTACAGGGATGAGGTAGAGCAACTGAGCAAGCTGTGCAAGGTTAACAACCTGCTGCTGAACAAGTCAAAGACCCAGGAAATCATCGTAGACTTCAGGAGGAAAAAGTCCGAGATCCAGCCCCTGCTCATCGACGGAGAGAGCGTGGAGAGAGTCTCAACCCTCCGATTCCTGGGGGTGCACATGCAGGATGACCTGACCTGGAAGGACAACACAAAAGCCACCATCAAGAAGGCACAACAGCGGCTATACATCCTGAGAGTCCTCAGGAAGGAACACAGCAAGCAGGAGATACTGGTGACCTTCTACCGCGGCGCAGTGGAGAGCATCCTCACCTACGGCATCTGCAACTGGTTCTCCAGCTGCACAACCGCGGAGAGAAATGCGCTACAGAGAGTCGTGAGAACAGCCCAGAAGATCACCGGCGCCCCCCTCCCCTCTCTGGAAGAGCTGTACAACACACGCTGTCTCAGGAAGGCCTCCAAGATCTCCAGGGACCCAACCCACCCTGGGTACGAACACTTTACCCGGCTGCCCTCGAAAAGGCGGTTCAGGACCATGGCCGCAAGGACAAACAGACTGAAGAACAGCTTCTACCCCAGGGCCGTCCAGGCCCTGAACACAGCAAAGACCTAGGTTCTGGGCCCTGGACAGTCTGGACGGATTGATGGCAGCTGCTGGACTGAAAAAAATCAGGTGTAGTGCTGAGGCACAAATATGTACATTTCAAGCCTGCAAACTGCGACACTTTAAATAAATGTGCAATAACACTATGTGCAATATGACAACCCTAGTCGTCTATCTGTACAGTATAGTATAGTGGATAGTGTACATAGCCTTTATTTATGTAAACCAGCTCCTTCCCTTCTTGTGTTTTTTTTAAAGTGTTTTTTTAAAGTTTTTTTTTCTTTCCTAACACCAGGGGAGCCACCCCTCCTAAATTTCGTTGTTTGGTACCTGTACTGTAGCAATGACAATAAAGACCATTCATTCATTCATTCATTCATTCATTCATTCATTCATTCATTCATTCATTCATTCATTCATTCATTCATTTATTCATTCATTCATTCTCTTCATCTGTTTTTAAATGTTGATCTATTTATATCGATCTATTCTTGCCAATTCCTTATTACCAGTGGAAAGCGGGAAGGCTAAAACACTTCGAATGGAATAGATAGGACTTTCCGTTCAATGGAGGAATTTATGAAACGCATGATACTCGCGCAGAGTTCATCTCGCATTTCCCCCCGTTGATGTGACGCTATAGCTGTATAGCGGCACTTATTAAACGAAAACAACCCGCAATCTAATCCGAGCAGTTGTTATTATGTAATATTATTGATGGATGTGCCATTTTTGATGGAGAGCAGTGAGCGGATGACTGGATGTGAGCATGTCGTTGACTAATGCCGTGAACGCCATAAAAATACATCTGCGCTAGAACTCGAACTACTAGATCTACTAGAACTGAAAGCGGCAAGTAACAGGCACGTAACGTTACATGTTTTTTACCGGGCTGGTCAATGGAAAAGCTCAATTTCTCTCTCTCTTGCCTTCTCTCTCTCTCTCTATCTCTCTCCCTCCCTCTCTTTTTTTCTTGCCAGTAGAACTACAATGATTCAGAACTTCTCCGCTGTCAGGTAGTGTACCCCACCTGATCTAAGGCCAGAGCCTCCCCTACCCAGCCTCTACTACCCAGTCTCTACTACCAGCCTCCCCTACACAGCCTCTACTATCAGCCTCTACAACACAGCCTCTACTTCCCAGCCTCTACTACCAGCCTCTTACAACCTAGCCTCTACAACCCAGCCTCTACAACCCAGCCTCTACAACCCAGCCTCTACAACCCAGCCTCTACTACCAGCCTCTTACAACCCAGCCTCTACTATCAGCCTCTACAACCCAGCCTCTACTACCAGCCAGGGTTTCCGTTAGAAAAAATTGCCGCCGGTCATCGTGTCCGGGAAGATTTCGATTTACCGGACAAACGTGAGATATTCCGGTCATCATATTAAAATATAATATAGCTGTTTGTCGCGGTGATTACTGTTGTGTAGCCTATATATGCCATTTAATGTCTATTTCTCATCCGATACGATTAGATGCTATATAATATATAATAATATAACATGATTCGCATGCGCGCTATGCCCAGCTGAACGCTGCTGGCTGAGTGCTTGTAAAAGGAGTACACAGAAGCAGTTGTGCGCTTGTAGGCTCCTACCTGGTCAACAGCCTTTGCAGCATCTAGCGCGGCCAGCGCAACTCGGTGGGCACCACAGTGCACCTGAATGGAAAACGCACTCTGTTTCTTCAGAAGAGCACCAACTCCAGCACGCTTCCCCATCATTACACTGGCCCCATCCGAGCCCAGGCCAATGACGCGGGACAGCTCCACACCTCTCTCGCGGAGCACCTCCACCACTTTGTCAAATATACACTGTGCGGTCCCGGAGTGCACATCATAATTGCCCAGAAAACATGTCTCAACTCTTCCTTTTATTTCCAACTTCACGTATATAATCAGCTTCTTGTCCACGGTGATATTTACTAGTGTCTCATCAATGATAATTCCAATGAAGTCACTCCCCTTTAGCTTTTCATCCAGCTGATCCATCACAACGTCTTCCAGTGCCCTTTCCATGTCATCAACGGAGTCGCTGTGGCGGTAAATGCCCTCACTCAAGACAAAATCTGGAGCCTTAACTGCTTTCAGTAGCTCAGTCAGTCCCACATACTGATGACATGCGATGCAATTTTTTGCCATGTGAAATGCAACTTGTAGCTGAGAGTGCAGCTTATTGTTAGCCGTTTCATTAGCCTGCTCACAGTGGCCTTTCATAGCGGTTTGCTGTTGCCTCAAACTGACCGCCGATATGTGCTCACTGCACCGACTGTGATCAGTGAGAGCCAACATTCTCATATTTGTTGCTCCTCTCGTGAATCCGTTATTCCTCCCCGATTTTTCGCACGGTGAGCAGAACATTTTTTCTTCCTCATCTAAACGCAGCCAGGGGAAAGTTTCTTTCCATTCAACTCTGAACCCTCGAGACTTCTTGACTGGAGGAGCCACTACCTCCATCTCTTCAGAGTCAGACTTCTCCTCAGACTCATTGTTGCTTGGTTTCATGAAGTCATTGTTAAGCTTACTTTGTCTTACCATGTTTACATTAATTTAATCGCTCGCTATGGTGCACTTTGAGCTGCAACGTTTGCGTATTATTATGGTGGCCGGGTTGGCAGGGTTGCCAGATGGGCCGGGTTATCGCCGAATGGGCTACTGGGTTTAGCGGTAATAGACTGGTTAGGCTGTAATCCCATCTGGCATCAATCCCATGTGGCATCTGACTATTACCGCTGTTTCGCATAGGCCAACCTACACATTAGGAGTCATCATCATGCCGGCGTCAAATCATATCATAATAAAAGAAATATATAGCCTATATATTCGTCTTTTTTAAAATAGAAGGAATCAGAATGTGAACTTTAGCGAATTGTATTCAAATTGTGCTTAGAGGGAATTATTTTCACCGGACATGATGACCGACGAGAAATAAATTTGTCGGACTTCAACAAATTTTACCGGACAAAGACCGGTAATTACCGGTTAACGGAAACCCTGCTACCAGCCTCTACAACCCAGCCTCTACTAACCAGCCTCTACTACCAGCCTCTACAACCCAGCCTCTACAACCCAGCCTCTACTACCAGCCTCTACTACCAGCCTCTACTACCAGCCTCTACTACCCAGCCTCTACTACCAGTCTCTACTACCAGCCTCTACTACCAGCCTCTACTACCAGCCTCTACTACCAGCCTCTACTACCAGCCTCTACTACCAGCCTCTACAACCCAGCCTCTACCCAGCCTCTACAACCCAGCCTCTACCCAGCCTCTACAACCCAGCCTCTACTATCAGCCTCTACTACCAGCCTCTACAACCCAGCCTCTACTACCCAGCCTCTACTACCAGCCTCTACTATCAGCCTCTACTACCAGCCTCTACTACCAGCCTCTACTACCAGCCTCTACTATCAGCCTCTACTATCAGCCTCTACTACCAGCCTCTACAACCCAGCCTCTACTACCAGCCTCTACAACCCAGCCTCTACAACCCAGCCTCTACAACCAGCCTCTACTATCAGCCTCTACTACCAGCCTCTACTACCAGCCTCTACTACCAGCCTCTACTACCAGCCTCTACTACCAGCCTCTACTACCAGCCTCTACTACCCAGCCTCTACTACCAGCCTCTACTACCAGCCTCTACTACCAGCCTCTACTACCAGCCTCTACAACCAGCCTCTACTACCAGCCTCTACTACCAGCCTCTACAACCCAGCCTCTACTACCAGCCTCTACAACCCAGCCTCTACTACCAGCCTCTACTACCAGCCTCTACAACCCAGCCTCTACTACCAGCCTCTACTATCAGCCTCTACTACCAGCCTCTACTACCAGCCTCTACTACCAGCCTCTACTACCAGCCTCTACTATCAGCCTCTACTACCAGCCTCTACAACCAGCCTCTACTACCAGCCAGGGTTTCCGTTAGAAAAAATTGCCGCCGGTCATCGTGTCCGGGAAGATTTCGATTTACCGGACAAACGTGAGATATTCCGGTCATCATATTAAAATATAATATAGCTGTTTGTCGCGGTGATTACTGTTGTGTAGCCTATATATATGCCATTTAATGTCTATTTCTCATCCGATACGATTAGATGCGAGCTATATAATATATAATAATATAACATGATTCGCATGCGCGCTATGCCCAGCTGAACGCTGCTGGCTGAGTGCTTGTAAAAGGAGTACACAGAAGCAGTTGTGCGCTTGTAGGCTCCTACCTGGTCAACAGCCTTTGCAGCATCTAGCGCGGCCAGCGCAACTCGGTGGGCACCACAGTGCACCTGAATGGAAAACGCACTCTGTTTCTTCAGAAGAGCACCAACTCCAGCACGCTTCCCCATCATTACACTGGCCCCATCCGAGCCCAGGCCAATGACGCGGGACAGCTCCACACCTCTCTCGCGGAGCACCTCCACCACTTTGTCAAATATACACTGTGCGGTCCCGGAGTGCACATCATAATTGCCCAGAAAACATGTCTCAACTCTTCCTTTTATTTCCAACTTCACGTATATAATCAGCTTCTTGTCCACGGTGATATTTACTGTCTCATCAATGATAATTCCAATGAAGTCACTCCCCTTTAGCTTTTCATCCAGCTGATCCATCACAACGTCTTCCAGTGCCCTTTCCATGTCATCAACGGAGTCGCTGTGGCGGTAAATGCCCTCACTCAAGACAAAATCTGGAGCCTTAACTGCTTTCAGTAGCTCAGTCAGTCCCACATACTGATGACATGCGATGCCATTTTTTGCCATGTGAAATGCAACTTGTAGCTGAGAGTGCAGCTTATTGTTAGCCGTTTCATTAGCCTGCTCACAGTGGCCTTTCATAGCGGTTTGCTGTTGCCTCAAACTGACCGCCGATATGTGCTCACTGCACCGACTGTGATCAGTGAGAGCCGACATTCTCATATTTGTTGCTCCTCTCGTGAATCCGTTATTCCTCCCCGATTTTTCGCACTGTGAGCAGAACATTTTTTCTTCCTCATCTAAACGCAGCCAGGGGAAAGTTTCTTTCCATTCAACTCTGAACCCTCGAGACTTCTTGACTGGAGGAGCCACTACCTCCATCTCTTCAGAGTCAGACTTCTCCTCAGACTCATTGTTGCTTGGTTTCATGAAGTCATTGTTAAGCTTACTTTGTCTTACCATGTTTACATTAATTTAATCGCTCGCTATGGTGCACTTTGAGCTGCAACGTTTGCGTATTATTATGGTGGCCGGGTTGGCAGGGTTGCCAGATGGGCCGGGTTATCGCCGAATGGGCTACTGGGTTTAGCGGTAATAGACTGGTTAGGCTGTAATCCCATCTGGCATCAATCCCATGTGGCATCTGACTATTACCGCTGTTTCGCATAGGCCAGCCTACACATTAGGAGTCATCATCATGCCGGCGTCAAATCATATCATAATAAAAGAAATATATAGCCTATATATTCGTCTTTTTTAAAATAGAAGGAATCAGAATGTGAACTTTAGCGAATTGTATTCAAATTGTGCTTAGAGGGAATTATTTTCACCGGACACCGACGAGTTTTAAATTTGTCGGACTTCAACAAATTTTACCGGACAAAGACCGGTAATTACCGGTTAACGGAAACCCTGCTACCAGCCTCTACAACCCAGCCTCTACTACCCAGCCTCTACTACCAGCCTCTACAACCCAGCCTCTACTACCAGCCTCTACTACCAGCCTCTACAACCAGCCTCTACTACCAGCCTCTACTACCAGCCTCTACTACCAGCCTCTACAACCAGCCTCTACTACCAGCCTCTACTACCAGCCTCTACAACCCAGCCTCTACTACCCAGCCTCTACTACCAGCCTCTACAACCCAGCCTCCCCTACCCAGCCTCTACTACCAGCCTCTACTACCAGCCTCTACCCAGCCTCTACTACCAGCCTCTACTACCAGCCTCTACTACCAGCCTCTACTACCAGCCTCTACTACCAGCCTCTACAACCCAGCCTCTACTACCAGCCTCTACAACCCAGCCTCTACCACCAGCCTCTACTACCCAGTCTCTACTACCAGCCTCTACTACCAGCCTCTACAACCCAGCCTCTACTACCAGCCTCTACAACCCAGCCTCTACAACCCAGCCTCTACTACCAGCCTCTACTACCAGCCTCTACTACCAGCCTCTACTACCAGCCTCTACAACCCAGCCTCTACTACCAGCCTCTACAACCCAGCCTCTACCACCAGCCTCTACTACCCAGTCTCTACTACCAGCCTCTACTACCAGCCTCTACTACCAGCCTCTACAACCCAGCCTCTACTACCAGCCTCTACCACCAGCCTCTACTACCCAGTCTCTACTACCAGCCTCTACTACCAGCCTCTACTACCAGCCTCTACTACCAGCCTCTACTACCAGCCTCTACTACCAGCCTCTACTACCAGCCTCTACTACCAGCCTCTACTACCAGCCTCTACTACCAGCCTCTACTACCAGCCTCTACAACCCAGCCTCTACTACCCAGCCTCTACTACCAGCCTCTACTACCAGCCTCTACAACCCAGCCTCTACAACCAGCCTCTACTACCAGCCTCTACAACCAGCCTCTACTACCAGCCTCTACTACCAGCCTCTACAACCCAGCCTCTACTACCAGCCTCTACAACCCAGCCTCTACTACCAGCCTCTACAACCCAGCCTCTACTACCAGCCTCTACAACCCAGCCTCTACAACCCAGCCTCTACCACCAGCCTCTACTACCAGCCTCTACAACCCAGCCTCTACTACCAGCCTCTACTACCAGCCTCTACTACCAGCCTCTACTACCAGCCTCTACTACCAGCCTCTACAACCCAGCCTCTACTACCAGCCTCTACTACCAGCCTCTACTACCAGCCTCTACTACCAGCCTCTACTACCAGCCTCTACTACCAGCCTCTACTACCAGCCTCTACTACCAGCCTCTACTACCAGCCTCTACTACCAGCCTCTACTACCAGCCTCTACAACCCAGCCTCTACAACCAGCCTCTACTACCAGCCTCTACTACCAGCCTCTACTACCAGCCTCTACTACCAGCCTCTACTACCAGCCTCTACAACCCAGCCTCTACTACCAGCCTCTACTACCAGCCTCTACAACCAGCCTCTACTACCAGCCTCTACTACCAGCCTCTACAACCAGCCTCTACTACCAGCCTCTACTACCAGCCTCTACTACCAGCCTCTACTACCAGCCTCTACAACCAGCCTCTACTACCAGCCTCTACTACCCAGCCTCTACTACCAGCCTCTACTACCAGCCTCTACTACCAGCCTCTACTACCAGCCTCTACTACCAGCCTCTACTACCAGCCTCTACTACCAGCCTCTACTACCAGCCTCTACAACCCAGCCTCTACAACCCAGCCTCTACAACCAGCCTCTACTACCAGCCTCTACTACCAGCCTCTACTACCAGCCTCTACTACCAGCCTCTACTACCAGCCTCTACTACCCAGCCTCTACTACCAGCCTCTACAACCCAGCCTCTACTACCAGCCTCTACTACCAGCCTCTACAACCAGCCTCTACTACCAGCCTCTACAACCCAGCCTCTACTACCAGCCTCTACTACCAGCCTCTACTACCAGCCTCTACTACCAGCCTCTACTACCAGCCTCTACTACCAGCCTCTACTACCAGCCTCTACTACCAGCCTCTACTACCAGCCTCTACTACCAGCCTCTACAACCAGCCTCTACTACCAGCCTCTACAACCCAGCCTCTACTACCAGCCTCTACTACCAGCCTCTACTACCAGCTGCTACTACCAGCCTCTACTACCAGCCTCTACTACCAGCCTCTACTACCAGCCTCTACTACCAGCCTCTACTACCAGCCTCTACAACCCAGCCTCTACTACCAGCCTCTACTACCAGCCTCTACTACCAGCCTCTACTACCAGCCTCTACTACCAGCCTCTACAACCCAGCCTCTACTACCAGCCTCTACTACCAGCCTCTACTACCAGCCTCTACTACCAGCCTCTACTACCAGCCTCTACTACCAGCCTCTACTACCAGCCTCTACTACCAGCCTCTACTACCAGCCTCTACTACCCAGCCTCTACTACCAGCCTCTACAACCCAGCCTCTACCCAGCCTCTACAACCCAGCCTCTACTACCAGCCTCTACTACCAGCCTCTACTACCAGCCTCTACTACCCAGCCTCTACTACCAGCCTCTACAACCCAGCCTCTACCCAGCCTCTACAACCCAGCCTCTACTACCAGCCTCTACTACCAGCCTCTACTACCAGCCTCTACTACCAGCCTCTACTACCAGCCTCTACTACCAGCCTCTACTACCAGCCTCTACAACCCAGCCTCTACTACCAGCCTCTACTACCAGCCTCTACTACCAGCCTCTACTACCAGCCTCTACAACCCAGCCTCTACTACCAGCCTCTACTACCCAGCCTCTACTACCAGCCTCTACTACCAGCCTCTACTACCAGCCTCTACTACCAGCCTCTTACAACCCAGCCTCTACAACCAGCCTCTACTACCAGCCTCTACTACCAGCCTCTACTACCAGCCTCTTACAACCCAGCCTCTACTACCAGCCTCTACTACCAGCCTCTACTACCAGCCTCTACTACCAGCCTCTTACAACCCAGCCTCTACTACCAGCCTCTACTACCAGCCTCTACTACCCAGCCTCTACTACCAGCCTCTACAACCCAGCCTCTACTACCAGCCTCTACTACCAGCCTCTACAACCCAGCCTCTACTACCAGCCTCTACTACCAGCCTCTACTACCCAGCCTCTACTACCAGCCTCTACTACCAGCCTCTACTACCAGCCTCTACTACCAGCCTCTACTACCAGCCTCTACTACCAGCCTCTACTACCAGCCTCTACAACCCAGCCTCTACTACCAGCCTCTACTACCCAGCCTCTACTACCAGCCTCTACTACCAGCCTCTACTACCAGCCTCTACTACCAGCCTCTACTACCAGCCTCTACTACCAGCCTCTACTACCAGCCTCTACTACCAGCCTCTACTACCAGCCTCTACTACCAGCCTCTACTACCAGCCTCTACTACCAGCCTCTACTACCAGCCTCTACAACCCAGCCTCTACTACCAGCCTCTACAACCAGCCTCTACTACCAGCCTCTACTACCAGCCTCTACTACCAGCCTCTACTACCAGCCTCTACAACCCAGCCTCTACTACCAGCCTCTACTACCAGCCTCTACTACCAGCCTCTACTACCAGCCTCTACTACCAGCCTCTACAACCCAGCCTCTACTACCAGCCTCTACTATCAGCCTCTACAACCAGCCTCTACTACCAGCCTCTACTACCAGCCTCTACTACCAGCCTCTACAACCAGCCTCTACTATCAGCCTCTACTACCAGCCTCTACTACCAGCCTCTACAACCAGCCTCTACTATCAGCCTCTACTACCAGCCTCTACTACCAGCCTCTACTACCAGCCTCTACTACCAGCCTCTACTACCAGCCTCTACAACCAGCCTCTACTATCAGCCTCTACTACCAGCCTCTACTACCAGCCTCTACTACCCAGCCTCTACCCAGCCTCTACAACCCAGCCTCTACTACCAGCCTCTACTACCAGCCTCTACAACCAGCCTCTACTACCAGCCTCTACTACCAGCCTCTACTACCAGCCTCTACAACCAGCCTCTACTATCAGCCTCTACTACCAGCCTCTACTACCAGCCTCTACAACCAGCCTCTACTATCAGCCTCTACTACCAGCCTCTACTACCAGCCTCTACTACCAGCCTCTACTACCAGCCTCTACTACCAGCCTCTACTACCAGCCTCTACTACCAGCCTCTACCCAGCCTCTACAACCAGCCTCTACAACCCAGCCTCTACCCAGCCTCTACTACCAGCCTCTACTACCAGCCTCTACTACCAGCCTCTACTACCAGCCTCTACTACCAGCCTCTACTACCAGCCTCTACTACCAGCCTCTACTACCAGCCTCTACTACCAGCCTCTACAACCAGCCTCTACTACCAGCCTCTACTACCAGCCTCTACTACCAGCCTCTACTACCAGCCTCTGCTACCAGCCTCTACTACCAGCCTCTACTACCAGCCTCTACAACCCAGCCTCTACTACCAGCCTCTACAACCAGCCTCTACTACCAGCCTCTACTACCAGCCTCTACTACCAGCCTCTACTACCAGCCTCTACAACCCAGCCTCTACTACCAGCCTCTACTACCAGCCTCTACTACCCAGCCTCTACTACCAGCCTCTACTACCAGCCTCTACTACCAGCCTCTACTACCAGCCTCTACTACCAGCCTCTACTACCAGCCTCTACAACCTGCCTCTACTACCAGCCTCTACTACCAGCCTCTACTACCAGCCTCTACTACCAGCCTCTACTACCCAGCCTCTACTACCAGCCTCTACTACCAGCCTCTACTACCAGCCTACTACCCGCCTTATACCAGCCTCATTACCAGCCTCTACAACCCAGCCTCTACTACCAGCCTCTAGCCTCTAATACCAGCCTCTACTACCCAGCCTCTACTACCAGCCTCTACTACCAGCCTCTACTACCAGCCTCTACTACCAGCCTCTACTACCAGCCTCTACAACCCAGCCTCTACTACCAGCCTCTACTACCAGCCTCTACTACCAGCCTCTACTACCAGCCTCTACTACCCAGCCTCTACTACCAGCCTCTACTACCAGCCTCTACTACCCAGCCTCTACTACCAGCCTCTACAACCAGCCTCTACTACCAGCCTCTACAACCCAGCCTCTACTACCAGCCTCTACTACCAGCCTCTACTACCAGCCTCTACAACCAGCCTCTACTACCAGCCTCTACTACCAGCCTCTACTACCAGCCTCTACAACCAGCCTCTACTACCAGCCTCTACTACCAGCCTCTACCCAGCCTCTACTACCAGCCTCTACTACCAGCCTCTACAACCCAGCCTCTACTACCAGCCTCTACTACCAGCCTCTACTACCAGCCTCTACTACCAGCCTCTACAACCAGCCTCTACTACCAGCCTCTACTACCAGCCTCTACTACCAGCCTCTACAACCCAGCCTCTACCCAGCCTCTACTACCAGCCTCTACTACCAGCCTCTACAACCCAGCCTCTACCCAGCCTCTACTACCAGCCTCTACTACCAGCCTCTACTACCCAGCCTCTACTACCAGCCTCTACTACCAGCCTCTACTACCAGCCTCTACTACCCAGCCTCTACTACCAGCCTCTACAACCCAGCCTCTACAACCCAGCCTCTACTACCAGCCTCTACTACCAGCCTCTACTACCAGCCTCTACTACCCAGCCTCTACTACCCAGCCTCTACAACCCAGCCTCTACAACCCAGCCTCTACTACCAGCCTCTACTACCCAGCCTCTACTACTAGCCTCTACAACCCAGCCTCTACCCAGCCGCTACCACCAGCCTCCCCTACCCAGTCATAATCAACGTCTATCAGATATCATAAATGACATCAGAATAAACGTCTGTTGATTATGAAGTAAATTACATCATAATCAACATCTGTCAGATACAAATGACATTATAATCAACTTCTTTCTACAGACGAAGACTTCAACTCCGCCTGGGCTTCCCTGATAGGCCGCAGCTGTACCGTCTCCAGACTGGTGGCATGTATCCAACAACATCAATACATTTGTGTGTGTGTGTGTGTGTGGACTCTCACCTCCTAAAGGAATGGTGGTCACTTCCTTCCATGTCAGGGCTGAGGGGCGGGGCTGAGATGGGAGGTGCGGGGCTAGGAGGCGGGCTTTGGCTGACCTAGGGGCCAATAGCCAGTCAGCATCTTTCACAAACAACAAGAAAACACCAAATCAAATCACAACATTAACACCTGAACATCCTTCAGGGAGGGAGGGAGTGAGGGAGGGAGGGAGAGGGAGGGAGGGAGGGAGGGAGGGAGGGGGGGAGAGAGAGAGAGAGAGAGGGAGGGAGGGAGAGGGAGAGAGAGAGAGAGAGAGAGAGAGAGAGAGAGAGAGAGAGAGAGAGAGAGAGAGAGAGAGAGAGAGAGAGAGGGAGGGAGGGAGAGGGAGAGAGGGAGGATATCTGATCCTGCTCCTTGACCCTGTCTGACCTCTCAGGTGCTGCTCTACCCAGTCCACTGGAGGGTGCCCTAGTGTCACACACACACACACACACACACACACACTCTCTCTCTCTCTCTCTCTCTCTCTCTCTCTCTCTCTCTCTCTCTCTCCTGTGCTGCCATGGCAAGACACTAATGTGAGTGTGTGCTGTCTGGGCTGGGCCTACCTG
>NC_137678.1:54147020-54154520 GCF_963989245.1 Nansenia antarctica | reverse complement strand
TTCTGTGTGTATCTGTGTGTACCTGTGTGTAGCTGTGTGTATATCTGTGTATCTGCGTGTAGGTATGTATATCTGTGTGTATCTGTGTGTAGGTACGTGTAGCAGTGTGTACATGTTACTGTGTGTAGGTGTGTTACTATGTGTATCTGTGTGTACCTGTGTGTACATGTGTGTTACTGTGTGTACCTGTATGTAGGTGTGTGTACCTGTGTGTATCTGTGTGTAGCAGTGTGTACATGTGTATCTGTGTGTAGCTGTGTGTTACTATGTGTAGCTGTGTACCTGTGTGTACCTGTGTGTATCTGTGTGTAGCTGTGTGTAGCTGTGTGTGTACCACCAGCCCTGATGACAGGGACAGTGTCCTCTTCGCTACGGTGACTACCGTCTGTATACACAACACAACCAACACACACACACACGCAAACACACAAGCACGTACGCACACACGCACGCACGCACGCACACACTCTCTCTCTCTCTAACCCACAGTGAATACACACACACACACACACACAAACACACAAACACACACACGTGTGTGAGTGGCTAGGCAGGCAGCTTGTTTAGGTAAACAACAGGAGTTCACCCACATGAAACACAACTGAATGGTCACGACAAGACCTGTGATAAGTGATAGAGAGAGAGAGAAAGTGATGGTGAGAGAGAGAGGGAGAAAGAGTGATAGAGAGAGAAATAGACAGAGAGAGAGAGATAGAGAGAGAGAAAGAGTGATAGAGAGAGAGAGATAGAGAGAGAGAGAAAGAGTAATAGAGGTAGAGAGGGGAGGGGTGAGAGACACACACACACACACACACACACAGAGACATAGACAGAGAGAGAGGGTGAAGGTGTGTGTGAAAGAGAGACAGAAAGGAGGATGAGCATTAAAGGTAACCTTGTCTCTTGTTTATGTTGATGGTTATCAGTGATGAGGTCGATTCCACCCCCATCTCCTCAGATCAGAGAGGCTGGGGGAGGTCAGGGAGGGAGGGGAGGCTGGGGGAGGGGAGGCTGGGGGAGGGCATGGAGGTCAGGGAGGCTGGAGGAGGTCAGGGAGGCTGGAGGAGGTCAGGGAGGCTGGGGGAGGGCAGGGAGGGAGGGGAGGCTGGGGGAGGGCAGGGACGCTGGAGGAGGGCAGGGAGGGAGGGGAGGTTGGGGGAGGGCAGGGAGGAAAGGGAGGGGCTGGGTTTGAAACGGTCCAATCACAATGAAAAGCTGTCAATCGCCTCAGGAAACCAGGAACTTCCTTTTCTTTATGGGTTTTTATTTGTCAAGAGCTGAGTAGCTGGTTGCCTGGCGCACACACACACACACACACACACACACACACACACAGTGAGTAGCGGGTACCGGTGCTGCAGCTCTGAGGTGGAATATTGTTCGTGATGTCATCCTCCTTTCCTTCCTCATCCACACTTCCCTCTGGCCTCACTGTTTACATAGGAACCATGACGACTGACACACATAGACACAGAGAGACACACACACACACACACACACACACACACAGACACGCACGCGCACACACACCAGAGTGCGAATTATACAATAAGAATAACAAGTTGCATACGAGACAGACACACACACAGTATCACGACTTATACAAGACTAACTTGGAGTACTAGAATGTGCAATGTGCAGTAAGTAAGTAAGGTGACTAGTGGTTGTAGGAAAGACCTTGGTCCTCCTGACCTCCTCCTCCTGCTCCCTGTCCTCCTCCTGCTCCCTGTCCTCCTCCTGCTCCCTGTCCTCCTCCTGCTCCCTGTCCTCCTCCTGCTCCCTGTCCTCCTCCTGCTCCCTGTCCTCCTCCTGCTCCCTGTTCTCCTCCTGCTCCCTGTTCTCCTCCTGCTCCCTGTCCTCCTCCTGCTCCCTGTCCTCCTCCTGCTCCCTGTCCTCCTCCTGCTTCCTGTTCTCCTCCTGCTCCCTGTCCTCCTCCTGCTCCCTGTTCTCCTCTTGCTCCCTGTCCTCCTCCTGCTCCCTGTCCTCCTCCTGCTCCCTGTCCTCCTCCTGCTCCCTGTCATCCTCCTGCTCCCTGTCATCCTCCTGCTCCCTGTCCTCCTCCTGCTCCCTGTCCTCCTCCTGCTCCCTGTCCTCCTCCTGCTCCCTGTCCTCCTCCTGCTCCCTGTCCTCCTCCTGCTCCCTGTTCTCCTCCTGCTCCCTGTTCTCCTCCTGCTCCCTGTTCTCCTCCTGCTCCCTGTTCTCCTCCTGCTCCCTGTCCTCCTCCTGCTCCCTGTCCTCCTCCTGCTCCCTGTCATTCTGACCTCCCTCTTCTTCCTTAATACAACAGCACATATACATGTAAACCTCACCATCACACACAGTCGCACACGCACACGCACACGCACACGCACACGCACACGCACACACACACACACACACACACACACACACACACACGCACACACACACACACACACACACACACACACACACACACACACACACACACACACACACACACACACACACACACACACACACACACACACACACACACACACACACACACACTAGAGGTGTCATTTTCCTGCTGGTTCAATCAGACACCAGGTGGCTGTGAGAGCTACAGGATGAGTGAGTGACACCGCCACCTAGGGGAGAGGGAAGGAACTGCACCACAGTCTCAACACAACCAAAGCAATGGATCACAGGATCACACCATGAATTTCAAATGACTTTTGTTTATTAAGTTTACAAATAAAGTAACAAATTTATTTTTTTATTGGAGCGCAAAGCGCAGTTGTATATGAAGCTTGACCACCCTATACTTAGTGCAAAACATACAGTTAAATGCTGCCAAGGATTCCCTACATGTTTTTTGTTTGGTTTTCGTTTTTATTCATTTTTTCAACATTTTGTACACTGTTAAATAGCATACGGAACAAAAACTGATTGAATGAAGTCACTAGATGTTTCTAGAGACGCACAATTCAGAACAATTAATCAGAGTAGTAGTAGTACGGAACACAACAAGGTAACCATTGTTACGTCAGCAGCACTGGGACACACCTACAGAGGCTCCTCCCACAGGAGAGCGCATGGCGAAACAGACGAAATGGCGCATGGCGAAAGAAAAGAGAAAAGAGATTTGTGTTTAATCACTTTTTTAGTTTTTCTTGTAGGTGTGCACGTTAACCTGACGTGTGGCGCTGGGAGACAGCTAAGCTGTGAGGGAGCAGAGCATGCAAGATCTGTTAGAGACACAAGCATGTTCACTGTTGACCTGTTGCTGTGTGTGTGTGTGTGTGTGTGTGTGTGTGTGTGTGTGTGTGTGAGTGTGTGTGTGTGTGTGTGTGTGTGTGTGTGAGTGTGTGTGAGTGTGTGTGTGTGTGTGTGTGTGTGTGTGTGTGTGCATTGAATGGCATTTAAACATGTCTGCACCGTGCAGGGCACTGCTTCCAGGAAGGCAGAGGAGAATGATAACAGTTCAAAAGGAAACATCAACAAAGGTCAGAAAGGTCAGAAAGGTAATTCATTACGACGGTTAAAGGAGTATAATAACTTGAACTAGAACTTGTTATTATTATTGTTATGAAGTAAACTGATTTCTCATTACGTTTGAGTGAAGGCAGATTTAATTGAATTAATTAAAATTAAAATTAATTAATTAATTAAATAAATTTAATTGATTAATTAAATAAATTAATTAATTAATTAAGATTTCCTCTCAGGTGGTTTCTGCATCGTAAAAGGTTTAAAGAATTATTTCAATCAACAAACTAAAGCAAAGTGGCTTTTTTTGTCTTGTTCACAGCTTCAATCTATCTTAGAAATGCTGCACTGTATTATGTTACAGCAGGGAAAGGTCGTCTGTTAAAGTCGGAAACAGGAATCAGGCAAACAGGCAAAGCAACGAAACCCAAAGACTTATAACCCCTGTTGCAAAAAACCCAAACTGTTTAAATATCCAACATCGCCACTCTCAAAATACAAATGGTTGAGACTCTATTATTGGTTTCAAGGTAACCCCTGGTGTGGTTTCAAGGGGACCCGTGGTGTGGTTTCAAGGGGACCCCTGGTGTGGTTTCAAGGGGACCCCTGGTGTGGTTTCAAGGTCACCTCTGGTGTGGTTTCAAGGTCACCCCTGGGTGCACCAGGCCTAGCAGAAGGGTTAAGTGGTGAGCTGAAGGCGGTGGAACATCTAGCAGTCCTTGTTAGCGATCAGTAGTTAAGGTGACGAGTGTTCAAATCCTCAATGTACACAAGCACTTCTCTAAACATGGCGGCCCCCAGCCAAGCTGTCTGGAGAGGCTGGTCCCTCTGTCCCACAGAGACCAGACCAGTGGGAGATGAAACCAGTCCACCCAGACACAGTCAGATGAGACCAGACACAGCCAGATGAGACCAGACATAGTCAGATGAGACCCAGACAGTCAGGAGACCAAGATGATGATCTGTCAGAGGAAAGGTTCTAGAGGGACCGGGACCTTGACACCCAGATGTTAACACAACAAGATGGGCCGCTAGTTAGTCTGCATGGTGAGTGGTGCCACTGCTACTAGTGAAGCTATTAACTAGTACTAACCAGTACTAGAGATGACCAACCAGTACTACAGACTACTAACCAGTACTACAGCCAACGATGGAACCATTACAATGAACCCGTCCTCCTCCAGCCTCCCCATGTCAAGTAAACCTGTTTGGGACATTCACACGTTTCTCCCAACTTCTCTTACACGCTTTAAGACACCTTTTTTTTCTGTTTGTTTGTTTACATTCACATTTATCTAAATATATAAACAGAAGTAGTAGAAAGGGAGGCAGAGGAGTGACTCTAGTCAACGACCCCTCCCATCACGCTCTCTTCTGGTTTGGCTTCTTCTTCTTCTTCTACGAGTTTCTCCGTTACTAAAGTTGTCCAACAACATTTAGAATAAAATCACAGTGTTTCAACATCAATAACTGATGGATAAATACAGGTCCATTCAGAACACTTAATCTTACTCTTTTTTTGCTTTTAAATATAATAATGTACACATGTCAACCACACTGTTGAGACGAGCGTTGTCATGTCACTGCAGAACACAAACTACGCAATGAATGCATATTTCCTTTTCTTTATCAAAACGAAAGCAAAGTCAAAAGTAGATTAGGGCTCTGCTGTCCCTATTAACCCTATTATTAATTATTAATAAACATTCCACCTGGATTTATTTGAGTTTCTATGGCTATGAAAGATTCAGAAAATGTCTTAGGAGTAAGTGCTTTTGCCCCTTTTCCAGGATTACTTCAGCTTCCAATATATGGCAGTTATTTAACATGACTGTATGTTATGAGTGTGTAATAACAGTCTTATGTCATGGTTAGAGAAGCTGTTCCGTTAGTCAGAGATTATAATCAGAGTTTTAAAGCTTCACCGGCCTCCTGGACAGAAAGAGAGAGAGTGTCTTTGTGTGTGTGTGTGTGTGTGTGTGTGTGTGTGTGTGTGTGTATGTGTGTGCGTGTGTGTGTGTGTGTGTATGTATGTGATTGTGTGTGTGTGTATATGTGTGTGTACAGGAGAGCCAGGCCTTTCATGCCCCCTGTCTCCAGCTCTCTCCCAGCCCCCCACAGCCCCCCTCCCTGGTGCAGGACAACCCTGGAAACGACAACCCAGCTTGTACAGGACTACACTCCACACACTTATCAACACACTCCAATATAGTGCAAGGAGATGGTGGTTGTGGGAGTTGTAGTTCTTTAGAGAGGCCTGTACTACACTGGGAGTGGGTCCACACTAGGGATGTAACGATGCATCGCCAGACAGTTAATTATAGATACAAATATGTGACGAGGTAATTCAAAGCACGAACCCTAAAAATAAAAGCCCTAGGCTCACAAAGTTTCTTGGACAGATGTAATATAGTTGATATTTCAATTGAACATGAACATGCTAAATATTTTGTTTAAGTGTAATCACACTTTCCACTTTACCAAAAACCTGTAAAATCCAAGTCTGTTTTTTTCTTCCCTTAAAACTGTTATTACACACTCATAACATACAGTAATGTTAAATAACTGCCACGGCAAAAGCACTTACTCCTAAGACATTTTCTGAATCTTTCATAGCCATAGAAACTCAAATAAATCCAGGTGGAATGTTTATTAATAATTCATAATAGGGTTAATAGGGACAGCAGAGCCCTAATCTACTTTTGACTTTGCTTTCGTTTTTATAAAGAAAAGGAAATATGCATTCATTGCGTAGTTTGTGTTCTGCAGTTACAACCTACCTAAAATCGTATCATGAACCCGGTATCGTGAATCGTATTGAATCAAATCATGAGTTGAGTGTATCGTTACATCCCTAGTCCTCACCAGATGGTGCCTCTGGGAGTTGTAGTTCTTTAGAGGCCTGAACTACACTGGGAGAGTCGCCCCGGTCAGGAGGGGGGAGAAGAGGAGAGGAGAGGGCCGGTACCAGGAGTGGCTAACAGCAGACCCCCCCGCCGCCCCCACTGCCTTCCTCTCGCCATGCTACAGCAGGACTGCCTCAGCACAGCGGGGAGAACGGAAAACAAACAAACAAATAACCAAAACAAACAACAACGGAATCATAACCACAATTCCAACATCAGACATTCTGTACAGGGATTCTTCCTCCTGAAGGCCACTTCCTGTGGGGTTGTGTCTCTGTTACTGTCTCGTTATTGCATCACATGGCGGCAGAAAGGGGGGGGGAGGTGGGCTACCTCCGCTCACCACCCCCCAGGCTCCAAGGGTGGGGGGGGAGGGAGGGAGAAGGCATGACTAACATTTCTTCGGAAGTCAGCCCAAACCAGACACAAGGGCAAGGGCCTCCCTCCCTGCCTCCCTCCCTCCATGCCTCCCTCCCTGCCTCCCTCCCACTCTCCAAGGCGTCAGTACAGCAACCCAACACCACACACATAGTTCATAGTTAGGAAACAACAGCAACTGTTACTACTCTCTTTGGCCACTTAACATTGCACCCTTGTGTCCATTGGTTTATCTTGACCATTTGAGGACAACCGCCCAGCCCAGCCCAGCCCAGCTCAGCTCAGCCCAGCTCAGCCCAGCCCAGCCCAGCTCAGCCAGTCTAGCCCAGCCCAGTCCAGTCAAGGCCGGCCCTACGTGGTCCTCAGGTTGGGGCCCCCGGGGCTGCTGCCAGACTTGTGTGTGGAGCCGCTACTGATGTGGAAGGCAGACGCTTGCAGGGAGCCGGGCGGCGGCGAGGTCACCGTACCCCCACCCACCCCCACCCCCACCACGGAGGGGGGGTAGGAAGACTGGGCCAGGGGCTGGGAGGATGCGCTCAGCAGGGGGCCGGGGCTCCGGGCCTGGGGGGGAGCCTGGGGCAGGCCGGTGCTGCCCGTGGAGCCCACCCACTGGGCACTGTAGGGGGCAGAGGGGTAGGAGTACTGGGGCGGGGTGGGGCCCAGGGAGCTCTTGCGGGGGCCCAGAGAGGTAGCGGGGGCGCTGGGGAGGGGCGAGTGGCCCCCTAGGGACGAGGCCATGCTGCTGGGGCACAGCTGACTGGGGGCTGAGAACTTCCTCCCCATG
>NC_137678.1:54134520-54142020 GCF_963989245.1 Nansenia antarctica | reverse complement strand
AGAGAGAGAGAGGGAGAGAGAGAGTGGGGGAAATAAGTATTGAACATTAACATTAACACACATCAACATTTTGTCCAGTAAATGTATTTCCAATGAGCCTATTCAAGTGACATTTGCACCAGACTTTGGTATTCTTCTGAGGAGGCAACTCTACCTCCAATCTGTGCTAATTAATGTCAGCTGGGTTAGAATATATTGATGGGCTATAAAAGTTTTTTTTTGTTACCATGGTGCCACACAACAAACATTTAATGATGGGTAAAAGCAAAGCAAAGAGCTGTCTCAAGACCTTCGTAACCAGATTGTGGCAAAACATGAAAATGGAATTGGCTACAGACGTATTTCACAACTTCTGAATCTTCCTGTAAGCACCATTGGGGGCATTATCCGTAAGTGGAAGCAACATCACTCCACCATCAAACGGCCACGCAAAGGAGTTCCTCGCAAGATTTGTGATCACGGAGTCAGAAGGATACTTAGAAGTGTAGCCAAGGACCACTAGGAAAGAGCTTCGACTGAAAGGACAGTAGGCAATGCACTCGCCCGCCATGGCCTCTGTGCATGCTCAGCCCACAAGACTCCACTACAGAAAAAAAGACATGTTGAAGCTCGTTTATGGTTTGCCAAAAAACTTTTGGACTAGCCAGTGAACTACTGGGAGCATGTACTCTGGTCAGATGAGACCATAATGTTGTTATGTTTGGAGGAGAAATGGCACTGCACATCACCCGAATAACACTATACCAACTGTGAGGTTTGGAGGTGGAAGTATCATGGAGTGGGGCTGTTTCTCCTCTCGTGGTACTGGCAGACTTCATATCATTGAAGGAACAATGAATGGAGCCATGTACTCAAGAAGGAGGGCGCCCACTTGACAACCCAAAGGATGGCATCGCTCATTTGAACACCACAGAGTCTCATCGATGCCTTAAGTATGTATCAATTGAGGGATATCAACATCTAGTCCTACACAACAGATCCATGTACAGAGAGATTCTTGAGATGAACCTGCTGCCATCCACCAGGATGCTGAGGATGAGACGTGGATGGACCTTCCAGCAGGACAACGATCCAAAGCATACAGCAAAGGAAACTCGCAATTGGTTTCAGAGATAGAAAATCAACTTGTTGGAATGGTCAAACAATCTTCAAGAGGGGCCCACCGCAATCTTCAAAGATTTAAAGACAATCTGTGTAGAGGAATGAGCCAAAATCACATCTGAATACTGCGGGCGATTAGTTACAGATACATACAGAAAGCGCCTTGAAGCTGTCATTACAAACAAAGGCTTCTCCACTAAGTATTGAATTAATTTCAGTTAGTGTGTTCAATAACTTTTTCCTGTTTCATTCCACTTTATTACACATAACTTTATTTACATATAATAGATTTTTTTGTCTGGATTGTTTGAGTTAATAACCAAGTCTGGTGCAAATTTCACTTGAATAGGCTCATTGGAAATACATTTACTGGACAAAATGTTGATATGTTCAATACTTATTTCCCCCACTGTATGTATATATATAGAGAGAGAGGGATGAAGACATCATCACAACGGAGAAATGCTAAAGTCAAACTGGGGGCCATGCAGGCAGATACCTCGACAGATACTTCCAGACACACACACACACACCTCCACAGACACACACACAGACACACACACAGACACACGCAGACACATACAGACACAGGCACGGGGGTGCAGGGGTGAGAGGACAGAGCATGTGACCAGAGCAGAGTGGAGCGGGGGGGCATTTTGAAGAAGTCGGACCAGAGTCAGCGTTCTTTTTTTCCGCAGCCCATTCCTGCTCCGTTCCCAGACCAAACATGGCCGCTCTCCTCCATCGCTAGTTCAACATCGCTAGTTCTCCATCGCTAGTTCAATATCTATTAAGTCTTCACATCGCTCTCATCAGAATAGGCGACATACATAGTTGTTTTCTTTTCTTTCTTTTTTTCCTCTACTTAATTTTTACAGACGCAACAATGCAAAATTGCATAAGGATGAATAAAAAAAATAACAACGCAACATTGCGCTGTGAAACAGTCGAGTCACAGAGATGGCTCCTGGTGAGCGGGGCCGTAAACAAACACTGTGAGAGCGAGGACGGCCACTCAACTCCGCTCACATGCTCTGGAGAGGGGGGGGCAGGGGTCAAGGGTCAGGTGTCAGGAGTGGGGGGAAATGTGAAAGAAGAGAGATAATTACTACAGAGCTGGTTGCAGGGGCACACTTTTTTCACCATCTTCCCTGAAGTGAGGAGAGAAGGGAGGAGGGGAGGGGGGAGGGACACAGTTACCCTGCCGTCCACCACAACCTTCCACAGCAGTGCATTCTGGGAGTGTTTAAAAAGGTGAACATGCGCTCCCCCTGAAGTCCTCTCTACAGCTAACAGCCGCTACGTGACTAGGGTGTGGGGGGGTACCAGGGGTGGTGACGTGGGGTGGGGGGTGAGGGGGGAACGAGGAGGTGAGCACACGCCCAATCATAAACTGACCCCTACCCCACTACCCCATAGACCCCTACCCCACTACCTCCTAGACCCTACGCCCTACCCCACTACCTCCTAGACCCTACCCCCTACCCCACTACTTCCTAGACCCACACTACCTCCCAGCTCTTGAGGAGTAATCTATCACTCTACTGTATCAAGTCAACAGGTGAATACTTGTCCTTCCTTTTTGTCTGCTTCACATGGAAGACACGGGTCATGGTTGAGGTTATCTACATGAAGACACGGTCATGGTTGAGGTTATCTCTAGGTGAAGACACGGTCATGGTTGAGGTTATCTCTACATGAAGACACGGGTCATGGTTGAGGTTATCTCTACATGAACACACGGTCATGGTTGAGGTTATCTCTACATGAAGACACGGGTCATGGTTGAGGTTATCTCTAGGTGAAGACACGGTCATGGTTGAGGTTATCTCTACATGAAGACACAGGTCATGGTTGAGGTTATCTCTACATGAAGACACAGGTCATGGTTGAGGTTATCTCTACATGAAGACACAGGTCATGGTTGAGGTTATCTCTACATGAAGACACGGTCATGGTTGAGGTTATCTCTACATGAAGACACGGTCATGGTTGAGGTTATCTCTACATGAAGACACGGTCATGGTTGAGGTTATCTCTACATGAAGACACGGTCATGGTTGAGGTTATCTCTACATGAAGACACGGTCATGGTTGACGTTATCTCTACATGAAGACACGGTCATGGTTGAGGTTATCTCTACATGAAGACACGGTCATGGTTGACGTTATCTCTACATGAAGACACAGGTCATGGTTGAGGTTATCTCTAGGTGAAGACACGGTCATGGTTGAGGTTATCTCTAGGTGAAGACACGGTCATGGTTGAGGTTATCTCTAGGTGAAGACACGGTCATGGTTGAGGTTATCTCTAGGTGAAGACACGGTCATGGTTGAGGTTATCTCTACATGAAGACACGGTCATGGTTGAGGTTATCTCTACATGAAGACACAGGTCATGGTTGAGGTTATCTCTACATGAAGACACAGGTCATGGTTGAGGTTATCTCTAGGTGAAGACACGGTCATGGTTGAGGTTATCTCTACATGAAGACACGGTCATGGTTGAGGTTATCTCTACATGAAGACACGGTCATGGTTGAGGTTATCTCTAGGTGAAGACACGGTCATGGTTGAGGTTATCTCTACATGAAGACACGGTCATGGTTGAGGTTATCTCTACATGAAGACACGGTCATGGTTGAGGTTATCTCTACATGAAGACACAGGTCATGGTTGAGGTTATCTCTACATGAACACACGGTCATGGTTGAGGTTATCTCTACATGAAGACACGGTCATGGTTGAGGTTATCTCTAGATCTGAGTGGAGGTTATCTCTAGATCTTAGTTGAGGTGATCCTTACATGGTTTGGTTGAGGTTTGTGTTTGACACCATTCCTAATTCCGTTCCATGCATTACAAGAAGCCCGTCCTCCGATTTCTACCTCCACCAGCCTCCCCTGATATCTATGTAGGGTTGAGCTAGGCAGTGGATCAGGATTTGGTTCTGTAGCTGCAGACCAAACCCCAGAAGTCCAAACTGCTGTATTAAAGGCTTGCCTTACCCTGGTTCTATCACGGCTATGAGGCAGAACCTCCATGACTAAGACCCTAGTTGTAATCCATACTAATTGTAGTCCATACTCATAGTAGTCCATACTAATTGTAGTCCATACTAATTGTAGTCCATACTAATTGTAGTCCATGCTAATTGTAGTCCATACTAATTGTAGTCCATGCTAATTGTAGTCCATGCTAATTGTAGTCCATGCTAATTGTAGTCCATGCTAATTGTAGTCCATGCTAATTGTAGTCCATGCTAATTGTAGTCCATACTAATTGTAGTCCATGCTAATTGTAGTCCATGCTAATTGTAGTCCATGCTAATTGTAGTCCATGCTAATTGTAGTCCATGCTAATTGTAGTCCATGCTAATTGTAGTCCATACTAATTGTAGTCCATGCTAATTGTAGTCCATGCTAATTGTAGTCCATGCTAATTGTAGTCCATGCTAATTGTAGTCCATACTAATTGTAGTCCATGCTAATTGTAGTTCATACTAATTGTAGTCCATACTAATTGTAGTCCATGCTAATTGTAGTCCATACTAATTGTAGTCCATACTAGGGCTGCGTTAGTAAATTCGCTCTGAGAGCGCAGCCTAATTGTAGTCCATACTCATTGTAGTCCACCTAAACTATTTCCTGCTCTGCTTGATCACATTGTGTAGAGGAGGAGGGGCTAGCTAGCTCAGTGGGATGAGACCACACTAATGTGGGAATAGCAGGAATTACTAATCCAGAGGAAATCGGCGATATGGGAATGACTGGATTAGGGCAATGACTGGATTAGGTGAATGACTGGGTTAGGGCAATGACTGGGTTAGGGGAATGACTGGGTTAGGGGAATGACTGGGTTAGCAGAATGACTGGGTTAGGGGAATGACTGGGTTAGGTGAATGACTGGATTAGGTGAATGACTGGATTAGGTGTCTGCTCGGAGAGAGAGGGGAGGAGAGGAGAGATATGCTGTCATCATGTCACATGGTACATGGATAATGGATCCAATGAGGGGGGGCGAAGGGAGTCTGAGACGAGACTCTGGAAGACATGACCATATAAGGTAATCACATGACCATACAAGGTAATCACATGACCACATAAAGTAATCACATGACCATATAAGGTAATCACATGACCATACAAGGTAACCACATGACCATAGAGGGAAACCACATGATCACAGAGGGAAATCACATGACCACAGAGAAAATCACATGACCATATAAGGTAATCACATGACCATATAAGATAATCACATGACCATAAAGGGAAATCACACGACCATATAAGGCAATCACATGACCACAGAGGGAAAGGAGAGACAAAGAAGAAGGAGAAGAAGAAGAAGAAACGTTTACACACAAAGAGCCAAGCAGGGCGTACTCAGAAAGCGGGTCCGCCTGCCCGCTGGCTTGAAGGTCACGCCCTCCGACCCACAGGTGAACTTTACACAGCCTGCAGGTGGCACAAAACACAAGAGAGACACAGAGAGAGAGGGAGGGAGAGAGAGAGAGAGAGAGAGAGAGAGAGAGAGAGAGAGAGAGAGAGAGAGAGAGAGAAAGGGAGGGACAGAGAGAGAGAGAGGAAGGAGGAAGAAAGAGAGACACATATACACAGTAAGAATGGAACAGTCAGTCAGCAGTGAGCTACAAAAAAGGGCTGGAGGGGGAGAGGGAGGGAGAGATAGATCTAGATCGAGAGAGGTGGAGGAGTGCCTTACAGTGAGGAAGTGAGGATAGACTAGAGCTGCACTGCGTGGCCAAGGAGTATACAGCGCCCCCTGTGGCGTGGAGGGCTCTCGGCAGCTGCTAGGCTACAACCTTAACCCTGACCCTGACCCTGACCCTGACCCTAACTCTGACCCTAACCCTGTAGTGTGTAAAGCCCAGTATGGTTGGGGTCTGTAGTGTGTAATGCCCAGAACCAGAACAATCTCCTGTCCAGCTCTGCTCCACCCAACCAGACCCAATGAGACCCAGACCTGTCAGAACTGTGCGTCTGTGTTCTGAAGGACCCAACCGGAGACACACGCAACAGCCTCTTAAAACTGCTTTAACAAGGGAGGGGCCACTGCCACACCCCCTGACTGTAAGACCACTCCTTCTATGACGGGGGGGGGTGACAGGAGATGGTGGTGGGGATGACGATGACGACGATGATGGTGATGGGGATGAGGAGGAGGGGGCCGAGGCCTACACAAATGGAGGGGAGGCCGGAGCCTGGGGCTGGGCCTACCTGGGGTGGGAGCACAGAGGCTGGGCACAGACAGCGTGGCGTCGCTGGTGTAGGCGGAGCACAGGGTCCCGCTGGAGCGGGAGGGCTGGAGGGGCCGCACAGGGATGCTGCTCCCTGAGGCGGGGGCCCCGCCGGGAGGGGCCAGCAGGCCTGGCTGGGGCGGGTACACTGAGGGGGCGCTCTGGGCTGATAAAGTGCTGCCTGCACACACACATCACATACACACACACACACACACACAGGCACACATATACGCACACACAGATCACACACACATACACACACGCACGCAGAGGGCACACGCACATGCACACACACACACGCACACACAGACACACACACACGCACACACAGATCACACACACACACAGGCACACATGCACACACAGACACACACACAGAGGACCCGCACGCACACACACACACACGGTACAGATGGCTGCAGGGTTACAACATAAACAATACAACAAACCTACTGTATCATTTAGAACAGAGAGAAAAGGACCACACTTAACAGGACCTCAGGATGTCTGGCATAGAGTAGAGAGATTTCTTTGAGTATGAGACGCTGTTGCGTTGAGTATCAGAAGCTGCGGTGTTGATTATGAGAAGCTGCTGTGTTGAGAATCAGAAGCTGCTGTGTTGAGTATGGGAAGCTGCTGTGTTAAGTATGAGAAACTGCTGTGTTAAGTATGAGAAACTGCTGTGTTAAGTATGAGAAACTGCTGTGTTAAGAATGAGAAACTGCTGTGTTAAGAATGAGAAACTGCTGTGTTAAGTATGAGAAACTGCAGTGTTAAGTATGAGAAACTGCTGTGTTAAGTATGAGAAACTGCTGTGTTAAGAATGAGAAACTGCAGTGTTAAGTATGAGAAACTGCTGTGTTAAGTATGAGAAACTGCAGTGTTAAGTATGAGAAACTGCTGTGTTAAGTATGAGAAACTGCTGTGTTAAGTATGAGAAACTGCTGTGTTAAGTATGAGAAACTGCTGTGTTAAGTATGAGAAACTGCTGTGTTAAGTATGAGAAACTGCTGTGTTAAGTATGAGAAACTGCAGTGTTAAGTATGAGAAACTGCTGTGTTAAGTATGAGAAACTGCAGTGTTAAGTATGAGAAACTGCTGTGTTAAGTATGAGAAACTGCTGTGTTAAGTATGAGA
>NC_137678.1:54124520-54129520 GCF_963989245.1 Nansenia antarctica | reverse complement strand
GCCCAGTTAAATCAAATCTATTATTTGGCATTCAGTGACATGCTTTTTAAATGATATAACACAGAACATTAATATTCAGGGAAGAAAAAAAGCCAACTTTTTTTGATGGGGGGCGGTAAGAGACCTGGATAATGGACAGGGGGGCGCTGGCCCAAAAAAGGTTGAGAACCACTGCTCTAAATGATAGAACATCACACCATGATTAAGGGGGAGGAGGGTTACACCCACGAGAGAGAGAGTGAGATGGAGGGATGAAGGGATCATAACAGCACTCAAGAGGAGGAGAGAGAGAGAGAGATAGACATGGATGGATGGTAAACAGCACTCAGGAGGAGAGGAAAAGGGCACCTGAGTCAGACAGGGTCCAGGGAGGGGAGGCAGGTGCTCTGAAGGAGGGGTGACAGCCTGATCTGAAACCTGACAGACAGACAGACGGACGGAGAGAAGGAGAGAAGGAGAGGGAGGGAGGAAATCAGAGCAGCTTAATCACAGAAGAGAGAGAGGTAGAGAGAGAGAGAGGTGGAGAGAGAGAGAAAGAGAGAGAGGGGGAGAGAGAGAGGTAGAGAGAGAGAGACAGAGAGAAAGGGGTAGAGATAGAGAGAGAGAGGTAGAAAGAGAGAGAAACAACCAACCACATGTTTAAAGACAGCTAGAGGATTGAAACCTGCGTGAGACAGGCGTGAGACCCCCACTAGAAATCGGAGGACGGGCTCATTGTACGGCATGGAACAGAATGAGGAATGCTATCAAACACATGTCTCATTCCGTTCCATGGATTACAATTAGTCCGTCCTCCGATTTCTCCCTTCAGAGAGGGAGGAGAGGGAGGGAGGTGAGGGAGGAGAGGAGAGGAAGGAGAGGGTGGGAGGAATGGAGGAAGGAAAGGAGGGAGGGAGGGGAGGAGAGGGGGGGGAGGGAGGAGAGAGAGGGAGGAAGGGAAGGAGAGGGAGGAAGGGAAGGAGAAGAGGGAGGGAGGGAGGAGAGGCCTGCTGGCATGCAGCTTCAGCAGAGCTCATGTTCATTCCAGAAGTTGTTAAGCAGTGGACGTGTTAACCAGGGAGGTGCATAACTCAGATGAAGTTGTTAAGAGAGCCAGCAGTGGAGGTGTTAACTATGGATGTGCATAACTCTGATCTTTCATGGTCGATTAATCAGTGGGTGGTATGAACGATTAATCGTTTTTTTGATGTGTGCCGACATTCACAAAGACAGCCATGGATCGTCGGCCAGAAATCACTTAACAGTGAAAAATCGAATATATATCTTGGTATTAATCCTCATAGATTTCTTCTTCTGAATACTTAAATTAAGCTAACATAACAATAATGCAGAACAGAAAAAGACATGCCGCTAATACCCTGCGCACGCATTAGAGTGGTGCGCGCATTTTGTATAGCTAATTCAAACTAAAGCTGTCCAGCTATATTTACCAATGGTCTACCTACAGCCTATCCGAAATCAAAATGGCCAAATACACAAAAATGTAATGCCATGGAGAAATATTAAATGGAATTGAATTAATCTGAGGTAATAGCTACTTGGGTCAGTTTTGGCTAAAGCATTGTGAACGGAGCATTCAGCATGCATCTTTTCGAGACGCAAGGTGGTGGTTTTTCTAAATGGAACTAGGTACTCTGTCACTAGTGTTACATAGTATGTATGCCCCCTCTACTGTACCGATTAGGGCAGTAGTTTTTTCGCTGCAGGTTTACTTGAGCCTTGAATAAATGTCACCATACTTGATTAGGTTGGTCCCTCACCTTCGTTTATGATAGCATCGTTGACGTGGAGACATGGTAAGCTTATTTTGTTCTACATATTCCACACTGGACACGATTGTCTTTTATTTTCTTGAAATGTGCCCAGGCAGAGCTTTTGCTGGACTTGGACATTGTTAGCCTATTCCAACAGCACTCTGTAAACTAACTAACTAAACTAACTAACTTACACAACGCGCAGTTAAATGACGTTAGACTCTCGTCCCGTTCCACACTCAATAGTAATAATAATTACTGCACTACATTAATATTATGCTTATGGATTGTGTATAGTTTTTCTGTGCATGATTAATACAAAAACAATAACAAATAGTGCTACTGAACCGACATTGCGTTTATTTGAATGGGGAACGCCTACTCACCGGTACCCTGGACAGTGGGGCCTTGGCTGGGGTGGTCTGGCCGTATGGTGTGGTCATTGGGGTGGTCATGGGGATGGTGGTGGCGGTGACACCCAGGGGCAGGCTGGAGGGAGGCAGGGGGGTGGTGCCCGTGGAGCTGGGGGTGGGGGCGGAGGTGGAGGAGGGCAGCGTGGGCGAGGCCGTGCGGGAGGCGGGGTCAGTGGAGGGGTCGGCCGGGGCGGAGGGCGCGGCCCCCAGGTCCATGAACAGGGAGCGCAGCTTCTTATCCAGGGCGTGGATGTCGTCCACCTTCACCAGCTCCGCCGCCTCGCACTCCCCGCAGGGGAGGGGGGGGCCCTGGGCGCCCGGGGGGGGTGCCGGGTGGCTGTGGACGGGCGTGGGCTGCACCAGGGGGGGGGTGGAGGTGGAGGTGGCAGAGGCCTGGAGGGGCGCGGGGCTGGAGGAGGAGGGGGGGGGCTGGGCTGGGGTGACAGCCGCGGGGACGGCCGTGGTGGGGGCCACAGAGAGGGGGGGCTGGGGGTGGCCGGCAGCCGTGGACGGGACAGGGAACTGTTCCGAGCCCCCCCCGCCTCCTCCTCCACCACCACTGCTGCTGAGGAGGGGGGCGGAGGCGGAGTGAGGGGGGGCGGAGGTGGTGGGCAGGGGGAGGGGGACCGAGGCGGGGGGCAGGCCGGCCGTGCTGGGGAAGTTGGGCATGGCTGGAGGAGGGGACACTGAGGCAGCGGGGGCTGGAACACTGGTGACTCCAGGCTGGGACACGGGCATGGAGAGAGGGGGCTGGGGGGTAGGCTGGGGCAGGGGGGTAGGCTGGAACTGGGCCTGGAGCTGGGGCAGAGGCTGGGGCAGAGGCTGGAGCTGGGGTTGGGGCTGGGGCTGGGGCTGGGTCAGGGGGGTAGGCAGGGGCAGAGGCTGGGGCAGAGGCTGGGGCTGGAGCTGGAGCTGGGGTTGGGACTGGGACTGGGGGATTACCTGGGGTAGGAGCTGGGGGGTAGGCTGGGCTTGGGGGATAAGCTGGGACAGACCCTGGGGCTGGGCCTGGGGTGTAGGCTGGGGCAGGGGGGTAAACTGGGGTGTAGGTTGGGCCTGGGGTGTAGGCTGGGCCTGGTCCTGGTCCTGGGGGGTAGGCTGGGCCTGGGGAATAGGCTGGGGTGTAGGCTGAGGCTGGGCCTGGGGGATAGGCTGAGGCTGGGCCTGTGCCTGGGGGATAGGGGCAGTGGTCTGGGGGATAGGGGCGATGGTCTGGGGGATAGGGGCGGTGGTCTGGGGGATGGTAGGAAGGGGGGTGGAGGTGGACCCTGGGGGGGTGATAGAGACCACAGTGGGCAGAGAGGAGGAGGGGGGCGGCTCAGAGCTCTGGGTCTGGGGAGCTACAGCTGCAGAAGAGGAGGCTAGGGGGGGGCCAGCGCCCAGGGGAGGGGCAGAGACGTGCATGGAGGCCGGGGCGGTGCTGGGGCCCGGGTCGTACTGGGCCTGACGCATCTCAGAGAAGGCCTGGCTCAGACTGAGGGACGAGGCGGACTGGGACAGAACCAGACCCCCCTGGCCTGAGGGAGGGAGAGAGGGAGAGAGAGAGGGAGAGGGAGGGAGACACAGGGTGAGAGAGAGAGGGTGAGAAAGAGAGAGATCAACACTGATCTAATCAGACTTCATTTAAAGTGCATTAAATGTTATTGTATCTGTGTGAGATCTTTTGAAAACTTGGGTAGGACTTTCGGGCACTGCCCTAAACTGGCAAGGCAAGGCAAGGCAAGTTTATTTGTATAGCACATTTCATACAACAGGGGCAATTCAAAGTGCTTTACATGCATTATTTAAAAATACAGCAAGAGGAGCATAAGAAAATAAAAATTACAATGAATAAAAGCAAATATAAGAAGTAAATAGATAAAACACTTAAAAAGACAATAGTTAATGGAAAAAATACATTGATAGAAGTGTTTGTGTTCAATCATAACTGGTGCAAAACATGAAGGTTTTTAGCTTAGATTTAAATATTTTAAGGGTTTGGGCCTGTTTGATTTCTTCAGGGAGTTTGTTCCAGGAGCATGCAGCAGCGTGACTGAAACTGGTTTAGATCCTACCTCCAGAACAGAAGCTACTATGTCTCCATTGGCAACATTGTGTCCGACCAAATAAAAATGTGGAGTTCCCCAAGGCTCAATCCTTGGCCCCCTTCTATTCAATCTTCCATTGTGACACATAAAAAAGAACAAAATTGACTACCACAACTATGCAGATGACACACAAATCTACATAGCCCTCTCACCGAACGACTATAGTCCCATCAACAATTTCTGTAATTACATTGAACAAACTAGCATCCTCCAACTAAACAAGGACAAAACGGAGATCGGAGTCTCCTAAAAACCTTCATGTTTTGCAGCAGTAATGATTAAACACTAACACTTCTATCTATGTCTTTTTATCCATGAACTATTATCTTATTAAATGTTTTATCCATTTACCTCTTGCTGTATGTAAAGCACTTTGAATTGACCCTGTTGTATGAAATGTGCTATACAAATAAACATGCCTTGTGTGTGTGTGTGTGTGTGTGTGGTTGTCAGTAGGTCTGAACTCACTGTCCGTAGGGCTGCAGTACTGGTCCCTGAGTCTGGACTCGGGCACGGGGCAGACGATGAACCTGCGGCCCGCGGAGTGGACCACCTGGGCGGCCGCGCTGGGGGGGAGGCCTGGGGGGCAGGGAGGCGGGACGTGGGGTTACTGCAGGTACTGCACATTGACAAGTATTATTATATAGCTTATTTGTGTTTGTGTTTGTGTGTGTGCGTGTGTGTGTGTGTGTGTGTATGCATGTGTGTCACCTTGCTGAGGTGTGCACATAGCAGGAATCTGCTGT
>NC_137678.1:54102020-54119520 GCF_963989245.1 Nansenia antarctica | reverse complement strand
AACAACGGCGCCTGCTGTAAGGCTCAATGATGTCAGCACCCAGCACGTCTTTTGATTGGATACGCACTATTGCTACGCACTATTGATACGCACTATTGATATTCACTATTGAGATGCGGAACTATGCCGGTAGATGTGAAACTTTTGAAAGTGCGCAGGGAAACGGAGCCTTACAACGAAAGCTTTCGTTGACTGATCGATAATACTGATCGATTGTGTCCTGTTTTTGGGTAAACAATAACTTTCATTTAGGGGACACAATGAAAGCGCCAAGTCCACAAACAGAGGAAACTACGTTGAGCTTCTTTCTTTTCTGGCTGAAAACAACCCAGATTTACATTACCACCTGTCCACAAACAAAGTGTTTACTGGGACGTCAGGCAAAATACAAAACGACCTGATTTTTGCTATTGCTGAAGTGATGGAAGAAGAGATCAAAATGGAGATTAAAAAGGCACCCTTTGTCGCTATTATGGTGGACGAGACGACAGACGTGGGTAATGTAGCGATCTTAAAGATGTTAGTTTAACACTCTTCATTGTAAATGCGGATTTATTGATTAAAAATGCTTCGGAAATATTAATATAACTCTGTTGTACTTGTCTGACTATGTTAAGGTGATGCAACGCCCGGTTATACTGTGTTTCTGTCTAGTTTCTAGAGCCATGGCGTCATAACGATGGTATTAAGAGGTAGAATAATTCAGGTAGGAATGTGTCGGACATCACTGAAGGCCTAGGTGTGAAATGCACCGCCCGCCACTGCATTTACTATATAATACTAAAGAAAGGGTATACAAATGAGTGGGGAAGCTGGACCAAGTAAGAAACCAATAACGTACAACTTCCATCCAGAATGGGAGGAGGACTTTTTTACACGATGTGATATTGGAAATGCGTCTGTCTGATCTGCACTCTAGTGCGTGTGCAGCAGCAGCTGGGGAGCGGGCCGGTTGCCGCACAGCTCGTGAAAGTTGTTTGAGAGTTTTTCGACATCTAAACCTAAATAACTTTTTATTAACATCTACCCACACGCACACCCGTTGTAACTGCCATCGTTAATGTAGAAGATGCAACCAGTGCTTGGAAAACTCGCTTTGACAATGCTTTTTATCACCGTATTGAGGCTCGCGTTCAAGCGGGCGCTGCTCAGCGGGAGAGTCTATAGACTACCGGAGAATGCCGACCCTTCCCTGGCGCACCTGAACGGACTGTCAGTGGACACGGATCTCTATGCCATTGTACAGCTTGGGTACAAATTTAAATTATTAGTGTTTATATTTGGAAGCCTTGGTAATGTCCACAGACTAGTCGTCAGGCAGCCGCCACATATGGAGGAGACGCTGCTACCTGAGATAGAGGGGGGGGGAGAGAGAGAGAGAGGGAGGGGGAGAGAGAGAGAGAGAGAGAGAGATAGAGGGGGGGGGGGGGAGAGAGGGAGGGGGAGAGAGAGAGAGAGTGAGACAGAGAGAGAGAGAGAGAGAGAGAGAGAGAGAGGGGGGGGGGGGAGAGAGAGAGAGGGAGGGGGGGAGAGAGAGAGAGATAGAGGGGGGGGGGAGAGAGGGAGGGGGAGAGAGAGAGAGATAGAGGGGGGGGGGAGAGAGAGAGAGAGGGGGGGGGGAGAGAGGGAGGGAGATAGTGCAAAACAAAGGGTATAGTGCATCTTCTCAGGCATCAAACACAATTTTTAAATGTAGTAGAGAGTGCAAACTGCTGAGTACTACATTTTTAAAATGATGTACTGTGATAAAATTGATGCCTGAGAAGATGCACTATACCCTTTGTTTTGCACTATTACATTACATGCAAGTGATGCCAGAAATAAATATGCTGCTTCATTAAAAGATCTATTTTTGAGTGAACAATCATTTTAATTGTCTTTATTTTTAGTTAGCACATGCCTACAACAACAACTAACAACTTCAAGCTAAATTTAGAAGCTGATTTAGAAGATGATAGCTAAATAAGAGCGATTGAGTAATTGTGCGATAAGCTGTAATTTATGATCTGATTAGTCGACTAATCGTTTAAATAATCGGTGACTAATCGACTATGAAAATAATCGTTTGTGGCAGCCCTAGAGGGAGGAGGGGATGAGGCGAGTGTGAACACACAGTAGCTAACACACTACCACAACTAGCCTAGCCAGAAGACACCTGGTTACATTGACATTTTTGACACTTTTATCTAAAGCCATTTACAACAAGTACATGTGTCTAGTGAATCATCTTTACATCAGTCATCTTAAGCAAGAATCTATGCTAGGACCAGCCACAATGCCACAAGAAGGAAGGATTCATTATTATTTTGTATTATATTTGAAAAAGAAAAGTATTTATTACCACAGCTCGGCTAGCCAGGTCACACCTGGGTCTGCTATCAAACAAGCTAACACGTTTAAGCTACAAGCTAACACAGTCAGTCTACAAGCTAACACAGTCAGTCTACACGCTAACACAGTCAGTCTACAAGCTAACACGCTAACACAGTCAGTCTACAAGCTAACACAGTCAGTCTACAAGCTAACACGCTAACACAGTCAGTCTACGGGGTAGACCCGGACACGTTTGTCCACGGTGGCTGAGTTGGTGCAGTTCACTATGTGGTTCAGAACCGACGACGTGAACTGTTCCAGGTCCTCATGCTCATATTCCTGCCATAGCAGTCTTGTCTACAAGCTAGCACAGTTAGTCTACAAATAGTATTTGAACTCCTTTCAAATACTCTGAGGGATGCTTGAACCTGGCTAGAGTGTCAGACAGGCGGGATTTGGTACAACTGGTTCAAACCCAATCGAGCACACACACATTATTTCAAATACTATTTGGACCAGGGGAGGCTGCTGGAGGTAGAAATCGGAGGACGGGATCATTGTAAGGCATGGAAGGGAATTAAGAATGAGATAAGACACGTGACTATAGCAACTAACTAGGTGGACTATAGCAACTAACTAACTGGACTATACCAACTAACTAACTGGACTAACTAACTGACTGGACTATACCAACTAACTAACTGGACTAACTAACTGACTGGACTATACCAACTAACTAACTGGACTATACCAACTAACTAACTGGACTAACTAACTGACTGGACTATACCAACTAACTAACTGGACTAACTAACTGACTGGACTATACCAACTAACTAACTGGACTATACCAACTAACTAACTGGACTATACCAACTAACTGACTGGACTAGACCAACTAACTGACTGGACTATACCAACTAACTAACTGGACTATACCAACTAACTGACTGGACTAGACCAACTAACTGACTGGACTATACCAACTAACTGACTGGACTATACCAACTAACTGACTGGACTAGACCAACTAACTGACTGGACTAGACCAACTAACTGACTGGACTAGACCAACTAACTGACTGGACTAGACCAACTAACTGACTGGACTAGACCAACTAACTGACTGGACTAGACCAACTAACTAACTGGACTATACCAACTAACTGACTGGACTAGACCAACTAACTGACTGGACTATACCAACTAACTGACTGGACTATACCAACTAACTGACTGGACTAACTAACTGACTGGACTATACCAACTAACTGACTGGACTATACCAACTAACTGACTGGACTAACTAACTGACTGGACTATACCAACTAACTGACTGGACTAACTAACTGACTGGACTATACCAACTAACTGACTGGACTATACCAACTAACTGACTGGACTATACCAACTAACTGACTGGACTATACCAACTAACTGACTGGACTAACTAACTGACTGGACTAGACCAACTAACTAAATGGACTATACCAACTAACTGACTGGACTATACCAACTAACTGGACTATACCAACTAACTAAATGGACTATACCAACTAATTGGACTAGACCAACTAACTGACTGGACTATACCAACTAACTAAATGGACTATACCAACTAACTGACTGGACTATACCAACTAACTGACTGGACTATACCAACTAACTGACTGGACTAGACCAACTAACTGACTGGACTAGACCAACTAACTGACTGGACTATACCAACTAACTGGACTAGACCAACTAACTGACTGGACTATACCAACTAACTGGACTAGACCAACTAACTGACTGGACTATACCAACTAACTGGACTAGACCAACTAACTGACTGGACTATACCAACTAACTGGACTAGACCAACTAACTGACTGGACTATACCAACTAACTGGACTAGACCAACTAACTGACTGGACTATACCAACTAACTAACTGGACTATACCAACTAACTGACTGGACTATACCAACTAACTGGACTAGACCAACTAACTGACTGGACTATACCAACTAACTGGACTAGACCAACTAACTAACTGGACTATACCAACTAACTAACTGGACTATACCAACTAACTGACTGGACTATACCAACTAATTGGACTATACCAACTAACTGACTGGACTATACCAACTAACTGACTGGACTATACCAACTAACTGGACTAGACCAACTAACTGACTGGACTATACCAACTAACTGGACTAGACCAACTAACTAACTGGACTATACCAACTAACTGGACTAGACCAACTAACTAACTGGACTATACCAACTAATTGGACTATACCAACTAACTGGACTATACCAACTAACTGGACTAGACCAACTAACTGACTGGACTATACCAACTAACTGACTGGACTATACCAACTAACTGACTGGACTATACCAACTAACTGGACTATACCAACTAATTGGACTATACCAACTAACTGACTGGACTATACCAACTAACTGGACTAGACCAACTAACTGACTGGACTATACCAACTAACTGACTGGACTATACCAACTAACTGGACTAGACCAACTAACTGACTGGACTATACCAACTAACTGGACTAGACCAACTAACTGACTGGACTATACCAACTAACTGGACTAGACCAACTAACTGACTGGACTATACCAACTAACTGGACTAGACCAACTAACTGACTGGACTATACCAACTAACTGGACTAGACCAACTAACTGACTGGACTATACCAACTAACTGGACTAGACCAACTAACTGACTGGACTATACCAACTAACTAAATGGACTATACCAACTAATTGGACTATACCAACTAACTGACTGGACTATACCAACTAACTGGACTAGACCAACTAACTGACTGGACTAACTAACTGACTAGACCAACTAACTGACTGGACTAGACCAACTAGCTGAGTAGGGTGGGGGGGAGGGTCAATTAACAACTTTATATAAAAAATCACCAGCATCTCTGACTGGGGGAGGGTTTAACTAAGCTGTATGCTAACGATTGCTCTCGTCTCCAGTGTGTATCAGCCCTATGGGCAGGCTGCGTATGGGGGGTGGGGGGGTCAGAGGTAAAGTTCGTCCATCGGTACCTGGGGCAGGGCGTCTCCCGTCTGAGGGGGCGGCGGCTCTGAGGGGGCGACGGCTACGCTGATGACTGGCGCGGCGGTGGCCAATGGCAGAGGAGGGGAGGCGAGAGGCTGCCCCGCGGCAGTGGGCGGAGTCACCTGAGTGGGCGCAGGTACGGGTAGAGCGCCGGGAGGCGGGGCTAGAGCGGGCGGGGACGTCAGGAGGGTGCTGCCCCCCGTCGGCACGGTAACTGGGAGCGAGGAGGGCGGAGGAGGAGGAGTGAAAGCGACGGCCTGCGGCAGAGAGACACGCCTCGCTGAGGAAGGGGGCAGAGCCCAGACGCAGGGCTGGGGGAGCGGGAGGAGAGGAGGGGGCGGGGTCAGGTTAGGGCCCCCCGAGGAACATGGGAACTGGAGTTCGTAGATCAGGTGGGAACGATGGCGACGACAGGATGTGTGTGTGTGTGTGGGAATGACAACACAATACCAAAACGAGTCCAAACACGGCACGAAACCTCAACAACAGACCATGCTGGGGGGCGGTGGAGGGGGGCGGGGCAGGGAGGAGGGGGGGCGGCAAAGGGAGGAGGGCAGGGCAGGGAGGACGGGTGGGGAGGAGGGTGGGCGGGGCTGGGAGGACAGGGGCGGGGCATGGAAGAGGGAGGAGGGGGCTGGGCAGGGAGGAGGAGGGGGTGGGGCAGGGAGGAGGAGTGGCAGGGAGGAGGGGACAGGCAGGGAGGAGGAGGGGGCAGGGCAGGGAGGAGGAGGGGGCAGGGAGGAGGGGACAGGCAGGGAGGAGGAGGGGATAGGCAGGGAGGAGGGGGCAGGGCAGGGAGGAGGGGATAGGCAGGGAGGAGGGGGCAGGGCAGGGAGGAGGGGACAGGCAGGGAGAGCAATTGCCCGTCATCAATGAAGAACTACAAATCCCAGATGACAGGGAGATGACGTATGACTCCTCTGATGAATCAACCCCTATTTCATTAATTTTCTCTATATAACGACGTCGATCATTGATCGACAATGACACTATATAATAGTTTGCCTAACTGGCCATCGGATTTGGGCTCCTAATATCTAAAAAGCACTACGGTTTTCTTATTTTATCGGATTAAAGGAGCAAAGACCAGAAATTCCCATTGACCACCAGTCAAACTTCTACTCTTCTATCACCCAAAAAGGGGCGTGGACATTACGGGAGGGGAAAGTACCCGGATGCGTTGCTCTGATGAATAGGCAGGGAGGAGGGGATAGGCAGGGAGGAGGGGATAGGCAGGGAGGAGGGGGCAGGGCAGGGAGGAGGGGGCGGGGCAGGGAGGAGGGGACAGGCAGGGAGGAGGAGGGGGCGGGGCAGGGAGGAGGAGGGGGCGGGGCAGGGAGGAGGGGACAGGCAGGGAGGAGGGAGCGGGGCAGGGAGGACTTTGGGGCTTTGGGGCTTCCATGTAACACATCAAACCAGGTTTAACTAACTAGAGTACACACACAGCACATACCAACGCAAGGCACGCTACTGGACACACACAAACACACACACACACACACACACACACACACACACACACCCCCGCACACAAACACACACACACACCAGTAGCAGGTGTACCTTGGCCAGAGCAGCCTGGTAGAGGAGGTAGAGGTGCTCTACACTGGGAGACGGAGACATAGGACTCTCACTAGAACACAGCTACACACACACACACACGAAAATATACACACACAGACGCGCGAAAATACACACACGTGTGCGAAAATGCACGCACGCACACATAAGCACACACGCACGCACACGAAAATACACACACACACACAAACACACACACATACAGGCGAAAATACACACGCAGGCAGGCATGCCAGGAGACAAGAGGGGGAGAAGGAGGGAGAGATGGGGGGAGGGGGAGAAGGAGGGAGAGGGGGGGAGGGGGAGAAGGAGGGAGAGGGGGGGAGGGGGAGAAGGAGGGAGAGGGGGAAGAAGGGAGAGATGGGGGGGAGGGGGAGAAGGAGGGAGAGATGGGGGGAGGGGGAGAAGGAGGGAGAGGGGGGGAGGGGGAGAAGGAGGGAGAGGGGGGGAGGGGGAGAAGGAGGGAGAGGGGGGGAGGGGGAGAAGGAGGGAGAGGGGGAAGAAGGGAGAGATGGGGGGGAGGGGGGAGAAGGAGGGAGAGGGGGGAGAAGGAGGGAGAGATGGGGGGGAGGGGGAGAAGGAGGGAGAGGGGGAAGAAGGGAGAGATGGGGGGGAGGGGGAGAAGGAGGGAGAGGGGGAAGAAGGGAGAGATGGGGGGAGGGGGAGAAGGAGGGAGAGATGGGGGGGAGGGGGAGGAGGAGGGAGAGGGGGAAGAAGGGAGAGATGGGGGGGAGGGGGAGAAGGAGGGAGAGGGGGAAGAAGGGAGAGATGGGGGGAGGGGGAGAAGGAGGGAGAGGGGGAAGAAGGGAGAGATGGGGGGGAGGGGGAGAAGGAGGGAGAGGGGGGAGAAGGAGGGAGAGATGGGGGGGAGGGGGAGAAGGAGGGAGAGATGGGGGGGAGGGGGAGAAGGAGGGAGAGGGGGAAGAAGGGAGAGATGGGGGGAGGGGGAGAAGGAGGGAGAGGGGGAAGAAGGGAGAGATGGGGGGGAGGGGGAGAAGGAGGGAGAGGGGGAAGAAGGGAGAGATGGGGGGGAGGGGGAGAAGGAGGGAGAGGGGGAAGAAGGGAGAGATGGAGGAGAGAGGGAGGGGGGGGGTGGGGTTGTTGGTTGTGGGTAGATAGATTAGTATTATTATTATTAGTTGGTTTTTGGTGAGGAGGGTGGTGAATGAGGAAAAAGAGTAAGAATAAGAAAAAGAAAAAAATGATAGAAATTAGGAAAAAGAGAAAGAAGATGGGGGGGAGGAGGAGAAGGGGGGAGAGGGGGAAGAAGGGAGAGATGGGGGGAGGGGGAGAAGGAGGGAGAGGGGGAAGAAGGGAGAGATGGGGGGGAGGGGGAGAAGGAGGGAGAGGGGGAAGAAGGGAGAGATGGGGGGGAGGGGGAGAAGGAGGGAGAGGGGGAAGAAGGGAGAGATGGGGGGGAGGGGGAGGAGGAGGGAGAGGGGGAAGAAGGGAGAGATGGGGGGGAGGAGGAGAAGGGGGAGAGGGGGAAGAAGGGAGAGATGGGGGGAGGGGGAGAAGGGGAAGAAGGGAGAGATGGAGGGGAGGGGGAGAAGGAGGGAGAGGGGGGGAGGGGGAGAAGGAGGGAGAGGGGGGAGGGGGAGAAGGAGGGAGAGGGGGGGAGGGGGAGGTTGCAGTGAACCAGTGGAAGGAGAAAAGAAGAGGAGGATGAACAGAAATAAGAGGTGTCATAAAGGAACGACACAGAGACAACATCAACCATCCTGACGTCATGACAACCACCCCTGGACATGACTGACTCCACACTGGGAGTGTGTGTGTGTTTGGGAGTGTCTGTGTGTGTGTGTGTGTGTGTGTGTGTGTGTGTGTTTGCATGTGTGTGTGTGTGTTTATGTGTGTATCTGTGTCTTTGTGTGTGTGTGTGTGTGTGTGTGTGTATGTCTTTGTGTGTGTCTGTGTATGTCTTTGTATGTGTGTGTGTGTGTGTGTGTGTGTCCTTCCCTACCTGTGGGCCCTGCTGCAGGGGTGTGTGAGAGGGGCTCTGGGCCACCGTGCTGCCCCCCCCCCTGCTGCTGCTGCTGAGGCAGAGAGACCGGGGCGACCTGGGGGGGCGTCTGGAGGGGGAAGGGGGGGAGGGAGGGAGGAGAGAGGGAGGGAGGGAGAGAGAGAGAGAGGGAGGGAGGGAGAGGCAGGCACATTCATTAATCTCAACACCACACCATCTACTGACATTGTACACGTCATCTACTGACATAGTACACGTCATCTACTGACATAGTACACGTCATCTACTGACATAGTACACGTCATCTACTGACATAGTACACGTCATCTACTGACATAGTACACATCATCTAATGACATGGTACACGTCATTGAGGCCAAGCGTTTAAATAGTGCAGCTAGAGTGAAAGAGAGGGAAAAGGGAGAGAGAAAGAGGGAAGGGGAGAGGGCTTACCTGCTGGGGCACGATTGGGGGCGTCTGAGAGCAGGGGGCCAGGGGGTGTCCTGGACTGGGCTGGGGGGTGCCCACCTGTACCTGCTACAGAGAGAGAGGAAGAGAGGAGGAGAGAGAGAGAGAGAAAGAAAGAGAGAGAGAGATGGAAGACAAAGACATATGGAAGACAGAGAAGAGAAAACAATTAAGACACATCTGTGGCTTCAGACACATCCAGTATCTGTCGCCTCTACCAGCGGGGTTTAGCTCTGGTGTGTGTGTGTGTGTGTGTGTGTGTGTTAGTTGTGGAGTGAGAGTGTGTGTGTGTGTGTGTTAGTTGTGGAGTCAGAGTGTGTGTGTGTGTGTGTGTGTGTGTATGTGTGTTAGTTGTGGAGTCAGAGTGTGTGACGGTGTGTGTGTGTGTTAGTTGTGGAGTCAGAGTGTGTGTGTGTGTGTGTGTGTGTGTGTGTGTGTTAGTTGTGGAGTGAGTAGGCTTCATGCAGTGCGTCTCCTAGGTGATCCGGAGCGTGTGTGAAGGTTACATGGAACAAGCAGGTTGTGTGTCCTTCAGAAACCAGACTGTAAAGCCAGCGTGTCTCCTCACTGCTGGCTGGCTGAGCCCCCCCCCCCCACGCCACGACCCCCCCACCCCTCCTCTGATCAACCCTTAGAAGGCTGCAGGCAAGCATACTTGTTCCCCCGGCTCCAGCAGGTGGAGCAGGGGTATGCAGGTATGGTTGCCCCAGGCTGCGGACCTACCTTACCTCCCCCCTACTCAGGGCTCTCTGGGCATACTCACTACCACACAAGAGGATCTCACACGTAGAAAAGCACCAGGAATTAAAAAGAAAGAAAGAAAGAAAAAAAAAAGAAAGAAAATATCACAGAAATTAAACAAAATGAACACGCATAACAAAAAAAAAGAGTTGAAGAAATGAAAGGAGGAGAGGAAGAGAAAAGATGTGAAGAACGGTATAAGATGGGGCTGTAGGGGTGACTGATCATGGCAGCATTCTAAGGGTTAAAGGCATGAACTTTGACCCCGTGAGGGAAGCGTGTCTTCACGCGCCCCTAGCGACGCTCCATGACGACAACGGCAGGCAACGATAATAACAACAACAACACCATTTTAACCGTTTCCAGCCAGCTATCGTACGTACGGAGGCACGTCTCCAGAACCAAATGAAATCCAAACAAGACGCTCTCTCTCTCTCTCTCTCGTCCATGGAGATGGAGCACTGGTGCTGTTACCGTGGTTACCGTGGAGGTCCTGAGGGTGACCAGGTGTGAACCCCCCCCCCCCCCCCCGGGGGGCTTTTTGCTGTATGGTTCTGTGTGTTTGTTCATACAAATCCTGGCGGTCGCGCGGCTGCTCTGTTAGCGAACGGTTGCTCACATGGTGTCTTCTAACCAGGGACTCTCTGCCATGAGCTACGACCAGTAAGGACCCTATAAAGCCAAATTAACTACGCCATATATGGATTAAGTACGCCATATATGGATTAACTACGCCATATAGGTATTAACTACGCCATATAGGGATTAACTACGCCACATATGGATTAACTACGCCATATAGGGATTAACTATGCCATATAGGGATTAACTACGCCACATAGGGATTAACTACGCCATATAGGGATTAACTACGCCACATATGGATTAACTACGCCACATATGGATTAACAACACCATATGGAAATGGAGTCTAGAAATATCACAATATCGAGTGTTTTTGGTCTTGATATTTCATTAAGTCGGGCCGGCTGGACGCCGGATTTGTACGCACAGCATGAGGGTGTCACCCCACTGGGCCGCGTATTGACACAAACACACACTTCCTCATATACAACCATATATGATCATACACACAAAACGGTACTTACTGACTGAACACACAGACACATGTGACTGAGCTACGTGACCCCCCGTGACGGAGAGGGAGCCGTGGAGGGGGGGTTTAAACGCTGGTTAAGGACCCCCGGAGACTCCCCCGGAGTGTAGGCAAGCGTGGCTGGAAAGGGTTAAAATCACAACCACATAGACAGCTGGGACCAACGCAATCAGGTACAACTCATAAGGGGGGGACGGACGGACGGACGGGGGTGGGGAGGGACTAGAGGGGGTCTCAGTACCAGAGCGGACTCGTGGTACGCCAGGTCAGACTGCAGGGCGGCCTGCCGCGCCCAGGTGCTGTGAAGGAGGCCCATGTGACAGGAGGAGGAGGGGCCTCCGGGCGCCTCGGAGGAGCAGGGGGGCACGAACAGAAATGTCTGCTGGCTGGGAGGGTGCCCCTCCCCACTGACCACCCCGCCCCCCCCCTCCCCGCCGTAGCAGCAGGGGCAGGAGGAGGCGGAGGAGGAGGCGTGAGGGATGAACTGGGCGGCCGAGGCATCCCCGGAGGCGGCGGCGTGGGCGGGCGGGGAGTTAAAGTCTCCGGTGTCGCAGGAGGAGGCCAGGGACTCGCTGGAGGGCTCGGAGCTGGGGTCCTTCAGTCCCCCAAGGGGGACCCCGGTGTGCAGCAGCAGGCTCCCCGGGGGCAGCGGGAGCTCCGGGCTGACGTAGGCGTACAGCTCCTCCGTGACGGGCTGCAGGCGGCCGTACGAACCAGAGCCCCCCCCCGACGTCGCCTCGTCCAGGGGCAGGTCCAGGGAGCCGCGCCGGGCACGGTACAGCCGGGACGACAGGAGGGCGGGGTCCCCCCCAGCAGCTGCCGCCGCGGCCGCCAGGCTGTGGATGTGGAACTCAAAGGGGCTCGGGGCCGGCGGGGGGGGCTCTCCCAGGACCGGAGGGGCGGAGAGGGGGAAGGAGGAGGAATGTTGGGGGTCAGAGGCACTCATGGGGCGCAGGTGGCTCTGCATGTGGGGGTGCAGGTAGGCCTGGGGGGGCGGCGGCTGGGAGGCCTCGTACCCCAGGGCGGCCGCCTGCATCTGCTGGTGGTAGCTGATCTGGCTGAGCTGATGGGCCGTCATGGGGAAGCCCCCGTACGCTAGGGCCTCGTAGTGGTCCAGCAGGGCCGCCTGGTTCAGGCTCAGCCTCCGCACCACAACTGGAACCTCCTCCTGGTTCAGGCTCATTCTCCGCACCGCTTCCTCCTGGTTCAGGTTCAGACTCAGCCTCCTCACGGCCTCTTCCTGGTTCAGGTTCAGGCTCATTCTCCGCACCGCTTCCTCCTGGTTCAGGTTCAGGCTCATTCTCCGCACCGCTTCCTCCTGGTTCAGGTTGAGGCTCAGCCTCCGTACGGCCTCCTCCTGCTCTGCGGCAGCGGCGCGGGCCTCGTGGTGGTACCCGTACAGGGAGTCCGACTGAGCCTGGTGCAGGTGCAGGGACTCAGCCACGCCCAGCCTCTGGGCAGCGGCGAAGCCGGGCACCATGAAGAGGGAGGAGTGCTCTCCCACCCCGGCCCCTCCCCCGGCCCCGCCCCCACCTAGGCCCAGCCCCAGGCCCAGGGGGTCTATGCCGTGGGAGAATGCGGGGTGGAGGCTGCCCCCGTAGCGGGTGTAGGCGGGCTGGAAGTGCCTGGTGTGGGCCTCCAGGATGGACGTGCTCTTTCGGCGCTGGGCGTTGTAGGCCTTGGGGGGGCAGGTGGAGGAGGGCGGCGGAGAGAAGGAGGTGGGCCGCTCTACGACGGAGGAGGAGGTGGGGTAAAAGAGCGGGGGGTCCGGGAGGACGGCTCCTCCGCTGTAGGGGTGAGGTGCAGTCTGCTGCTGCTGAGGTGTGACATAAGATACATCAACTCAATGAGGAAGAAGAGAGGGATCACAGTATACTCAGAGAGTAGAGAGAGGGAGGGGAGAGAGATACTTTATCAATACAAACAGAATTAGAGAGAGAGAGAGAGAGAGAGAGAGAGAGAGAGAGAGAGAGAGAGAGAGAGAGAGAGAGAGAGAGAGAGAGCAGCAATATTCAGCACTAGTGGTCAAATCCCTCCACAAAAACAGAAGAAACCCAGACAGAGAAACCACGCGGATTGGAATCCAGAGACGAGGTGTGGGTTGAGACAGACAGAGACAGGATGACACCATTACAGTAGGTATGATATTAAATACAGACTTGGCAGAGAGAGGGAGAGAGAGAGAGGGAGAGAGAGAGAGGGAGAGCTTCCTTGAAGGTCGACAGACTGCTGCTGTAGGTACAGTACACAGAGGACAACTGGTTCTCTATCTGATTATCTAATAATGCTATTGAGGCTAATGCTAGGCTTATGAGGCTAATGCTAGGCTAATGAGTCTAATGCTAGGCTAATGAGGCTACTGCCAGTATGAAGTGCTGTGAGAATGGCGAGGCTGTGTGTCTGTGCAGATAGGATGCCCTCATACATGATTAGATGAATGTGCCACTGGAGACCCAGTGTTTAGACCGGAGTGGATGAATGGACATCACACGCCTCTCTACCTTGTGACTGTTACGACTGAGACAATGAAACGTTGTCTGAACTGGGTCAGCCGAACAGTCAGGTTTCCTGTGTGTGTGTGTGTGTGTGTGTGTGTGTGTGTGTGGGGCAGCAGTCTGACCAAAGGAAGCGCCAAACAGTCTATATTTAATGCGAGGACAGGGTGTCAAAGGAGAGGGCCCGAGCCTAACACACTGGACCCACACTGGTGTCTGAACCCGATCCACCGACACCACTCACCAGAACACACACTAACACCCTACAACATTCTGCACTCGGTCGCTAGGCTAGGCTATGCTATGCTAGCTAGTTAATAGTTAGTTACGCTAACCTCTGACCGGTTAACCTCTGACCCCTGACACACTCTACCCTCACCCTGTTAACATCTGACCTCTGACACTCTCTACCCTCACCCTGTTAACATCTGACCCCTGATACTCTCTACCCTCACCCTGTTAACATCTGACCTCTGATACTTTCTGTCCTTCCATACAGACTTCCCTATGCATCATTAGAACCTTCTTCTAAAAGGTTGAAACAGCCATTCCATGGCATTCTAATGTCCTATTATAGAACATCCTATTCCCTTCCAGAACATCCTATTCTATTCCAGAACATCCTATTCCATTCCAGAACATCCTATTCCATTCCAGAACATCCTATTCTATTCCAGAACATCCTATTCCATTCTAGAACATCCTATTCCATTCCAGAACATCCTATTCCCTTCCAGAACATCCTATTCTATTCCAAAACATCCTATTCCATTCTAGAACATCATATTCCATTCCAGAACATCCTATTCCCTTCCAGAACATCCTATTCCATTCCAGAACATCCTATTCTATTCCAGAACATCCTATTCCATTTCAGAACATCCTATTTCATCCTATTCTATTCCAGAACATCCTATTCCATTCCAGAACATCCTATTCCATTCCAGAACATCCTATTCTATTCCAGAACATCCTATTCCATTCCAGAACATCCTATTTCATCCTATTCTATTCCAGGACATCCTATTCCATTCCAGAACATCCTATTCTACAACTCTCTTCTCCTCGCCTCCCTCCAGTTTCAGACACCAGTGTTAGCCCGCTGAGCTCAAGGCCGCACCCCCCCTGGGGACCACCCTGGTTCGCGTCACGGCAGGGACTCTAACATACAGGGCTGGCAAACAGGGCGGGGAGGCTGGCACGCCGCTGGCGCTGCCGCTGGGGGGCGGAGCTCAGAGGCAGGACACTCTCCAGGGCCCGAGAGAGGCGGGCCGCAAACGTCCCTCCCTGGGTGGGGCTGGGGCGGGGGGCTGGAGGAGGGGGGGAGGGCGGCTTGGGAGGAGACAGAGGAGAGGAGGGAAAGTAGGGCACGCAAACGGACATGCTACGCCCGCGGTGGCGGGGGAGGGGCTGCAGGCAGGGGGGGGAGGGAGGGAGGGAGGAGAGGAGAGAGTTACACCACAGCCGAGACAGAAAGTAATACACACCCATGAACTAATACACACATGAACTAATACACACACATGAATTAATACACACACATGAACTAACACACACACACACACACATGAAATAACAAAACAATGTACTTAAGATCTGCTAGAACATGTGATGGAGCACACACACACTAGAACACTGAAGCATCAGTCTCACATGTGAAAACATGGTCCAGGCAGGGCCAGTCATGTTTTACAGGACAGTACAAACACACACACACACACCGCTGGGATTCAGAGAACTAAACATCAACACAAAAACACTTTGATGAAAAAAAACACAGTAGGAGGCAAAAGAATAAAAGAATAAACTAAAATAAATAACAATTCCAAAAATCAAATCAACAGCCGCTGAGCGGACTGCATCATCATTCCATCAATCCCATGTCATTAATCTGTCTGTCAATCAACCAATCAATCGATCAATCAATCGCGCATGTGTGTGGTGTGAAATACATAAGTCCATAAGCCTGGTTTTGCAGGTATGACTTTATTAACACAATATTAACATATACTTCATCTTTCAAATTCATTATTTATGGTCAACAGCGGTGAGGGCACATGATGCTTCGAACCCATGGATTCATTTAAGACCTGGGGAGGCTGGGGGAGGTAGAAATCGGAGGACGGGCTCATTGCAATGCATTGAGGGCCACTGGGACCAGAACAAACCACTTGGACCAGGACAGACCACTGGGACCAGAACAGACCACTGGGACCACGGTTCTGGATGAAACCAGCCCGTGACCAGACATGCCTGTAGAACCCAGAGTGACAGAGGTCCGGTTGCCAATACGATTAAAATAAGAATTAAAACGTGCGCATGCCAGCCAATGTCATGTTAAGATGATCAAGCAGACAATCAGGCTATACGCACGCACGCACACGCGCGCACGCGCACACACACACACACACACACAGTGGCATTAAACACTAGTACTTATTTGATGCAAATATACAACTAGATAAGCTCATCATGATCATACACATGCTATCAGCCAGTCCGTGTGTGTGTGTGTGTGTGTGTGTGTCCTCTGAAACTAAAGAGTGTGTTTGATGTTTGATGGAGGGCCGATGGGAGTGCTCGTGGTGCAAGCCAGAGATATGCAACCATGGCAACGCAACGTGGAGCATTATGGGATTGATGGGAGTCCTGACACAGTCTGCACAGCTGGACGTACCGCATGTACAACCAAAACAACAAGAAAAACAACAACAGCAACAACAACAAACATAAACAAACAAACAGTCATGAAATAACAACAACAGAACAAAAGAACTGAGAATCAAAAGTCATAAATGGAGGAGGAGGAGGAGGAGGAGGAGGAGGAGGGTACAAGACACTGTAGGGTGGGTGGGGTCAGGGTGGGGGTCAGGGGTCAGGGTCCTGAGAGGCAGCAGAGAGGTCAGCAGGAGGGGAATGAAGGAAGCAAACTCAAGACCCAAGAGTTTGTTCTTCTGAGGGGCTGTGGTTTCTCTCACACGCACACACACACACACACACACACACATACACACATACACACACACACATACACACATACACACACACAACACACACACACACACACACACACACACATACACACACACACACACACACACACACACACAGCATAACATTCCCTACAGCTTGTGTCACGTCGGGAACAAAGCCACCTACCTGTGTGGCCGCCTCCACGTGCCTTGGCCATGCCACACACACACACACACACACACGCACACACACACACGCACGCACGCACACCTTTGATAACCTTTGACCTCTGTGGGCGTGGTCTATAAGACTATCATGGCCGGGAGGTCACCTGGAGGCTAGTTCACCAGCCTGGGAGGCACGGTGCTGAACACTAGCATAGCTTCCTGTTGTGATCATGTGATCATCTGACTCCTAGCAGGGGAACCTCCCCTCCTCTGATAGGACCAGCAGCTGGACCTCCCTGACCGGACCAGCAGCTGGACCTCCCTGACCAGACCATCTGACGTCCTCAACCTGATATAACGTTCTACCGGTGCCTCTGAGGATCAAACAGAGGACACACACTTCCTGCCTTTCATGTCTGTAGTTCTAACTCTCTGGTCTGGTCTGAGCTGCTCAGTTCTAACTCTCTGGTCTGGTCTGAGCATGCTCAGTTCTAACTCTCTGGCTTAGTAATCACACAGTCTCTCTCTCTCTCTCTCTCTCTCTCTCTCTCTCTCCTCTCTCTCTCTCTCTCTCTCTCTCTCTCT
>NC_137678.1:54094487-54101820 GCF_963989245.1 Nansenia antarctica | reverse complement strand
GAGGGGGAGAAGGAGGGAGAGATGGGGGGGAGGGGGAGAAGGGAGAGATGGGGGGGAGGGGGAGAAGGAGGGAGAGATGGGGGGGAGGGGGAGAAGGGAGAGATGGGGGGGAGGGGGAGAAAGGGAGAGATGGGGGGGAGGGGGAGAAGGAGGGAGAGATGGGGAGGGGAGGGGGAGAAGGAGGGAGAGATGGGGGGGAGGGGGAGAAGGGAGAGATGGGGGGGAGGGGGAGAAGGAGGGAGAGATGGGGGGGAGGGGGAGAAGGAGGGAGAGATGGGGGGGGAGGGGGAGAAGGGAGAGATGGGGGGGAGGGGGAGAAGGAGGGAGAGATGGGGGGGGAGGGGGGAGAAGGAGGGAGAGATGGGGGGGAGGGGGAGAAGGGAGAGATGGGGGGGAGGGGGGAGAAGGAGGGAGAGATGGGGGGGAGGGGGAGAAGGAGGGAGAGATGGGGGGGAGGGGGAGAAGGAGGGAGAGATGGGGGGGAGGGGAAGAAGGGAGAGATGGGGGGAGGGGGAGAAGGAGGGAGAGATGGGGGGGGGAGGGGGAGGTTGCAGTGAACCAGTGGAAGGAGAAAAGAAGAGGAGGATGAACAGAAATAAGAGGTGTCATAAAGGAACGACACAGAGACAACATCAACCATCCTGACGTCATGACAACCACCCCTGGACATGACTGACTCCACACTGGGAGTGTGTGTGTGTGTGTTTGGGAGTGTGTGTGTGTGTGTGTGTCTGTGTGTGTGTTTGCATGTGTGTGTGTGTGTGTGTGTGTGTGTTTATGTGTGTATCTGTGTCTTTGTGTGTGTGTGTGTGTGTGTGTATGTCTTTGTGTGTGTCTGTGTATGTCTTTGTATGTGTGTGTGTGTGTGTGTGTGTGTCCTTCCCTACCTGTGGGCCCTGCTGCAGGGGTGTGTGAGAGGGGCTCTGGGCCACCGTGCTGCCCCCCCCCTGCTGCTGCTGCTGAGGCAGAGAGACCGGGGCGACCTGGGGGGGCGTCTGGAGGGGGAAGGGGGGAGGGAGGGAGGAGAGAGGGAGGGAGGGAGAGAGAGAGGGAGGGAGGGAGAGGCAGGCACATTCATTAATCTCAACACCACACCATCTACTGACATTGTACACGTCATCTACTGACATAGTACACGTCATCTACTGACATAGTACACATCATCTAATGACATGGTACACGTCATTGAGGCCAAGCGTTTAAATAGTGCAGCTAGAGTGAAAGAGAGGGAAAAGGGAGAGAGAAAGAGGGAAGGGGAGAGGGCTTACCTGCTGGGGCACGATTGGGGGCGTCTGAGAGCTGGGGGCCAGGGGGTGTCCTGGACTGGGCTGGGGGGTGCCCACCTGTACCTGCTACAGAGAGAGAGAGGAAGAGAGGAGGAGAGAGAGAGAGAGAGAAAGAAAGAGAGAGAGAGAGAGATGGAAGACAAAGACATATGGAAGACAGAGAAGAGAAAACAATTAAGACACATCTGTGGCTTCAGACACATCCAGTATCTGTCGCCTCTACCAGCGGGGTATAGCTCTGGTGTGTGTGTGTGTGTGTGTGTGTGTGTTAGTTGTGGAGTGAGAGTGTGTGTGTGTGTGTGTGTGTGTGTTAGTTGTGGAGTCAGAGTGTGTGTGTGTGTGTGTGTGTGTATGTGTGTTAGTTGTGGAGTCAGAGTGTGTGACGGTGTGTGTGTGTGTGTGTTAGTTGTGGAGTCAGTGTGTGTGTGTGTGTGTGTGTGTGTGTGTGTGTTAGTTGTGGAGTGAGTAGGCTTCATGCAGTGCGTCTCCTAGGTGATCCGGAGCGTGTGTGAAGGTTACATGGAACAAGCAGGTTGTGTGTCCTTCAGAAACCAGACTGTAAAGCCAGCGTGTCTCCTCACTGCTGGCTGGCTGAGCCCCCCCCCCCCCCCCCACGCCACGACCCCCCCACCCCTCCTCTGATCAACCCTTAGAAGGCTGCAGGCAAGCATACTTGTTCCCCGGCTCCAGCAGGTGGAGCAGGGGTATGCAGGTATGGTTGCCCCAGGCTGCGGACCTACCTTACCTCCCCCCTACTCAGGGCTCTCTGGGCATACTCACTACCACACAAGAGGATCTCACACGTAGAAAAGCACCAGGAATTAAAAAGAAAGAAAGAAAGAAAAAAAAAAGAAAGAAAATATCACAGAAATTAAACAAAATGAACACACAAAAAAAAGAGTTGAAGGAAATGAAAGGAGGAGAGGAAGAGAAAAGATGTGAAGAACGGTATTAAGATGGGGCTGTAGGGGTGACTGATCATGGCAGCATTCTAAGGGTTAAGGCATGAACTTTGACCCCGTGAGGGAGGCGTGTCTTCACGCGCCCCTAGCGACGCTCCATGACGACAACGGCAGGCAACGATAATAACAACAACAACACCATTTTAACCGTTTCCAGCCAGCTATCGTACGTACGGAGGCACGTCTCCAGAACCAAATGAAATCCAAACAAGACGCTCTCTCTCTCTCTCTTGTCCATGGAGATGGAGGCACTGGTGCTGTTACCGTGGTTACCGTGGAGGTCCTGAGGGTGACCAGGTGTGAACCCCCCCCGGGGGCTTTTTGCTGTATGGTTCTGTGTGTTTGTTCATACAAATCCTGGCGGTCGCGCGGCTGCTCTGTTAGCAAACGGTTGCTCACATGGTGTCTTCTAACCAGGGACTCTCTGCCATGAGCTACGACCAGTAAGGACCCTATAAAGCCAAATTAACTACGCCATATATGGATTAGCTACGCCATATATGGATTAACTACGCCATATAGGTATTAACTACGCCATATAGGGATTAACTACGCCACATATGGATTAACTACGCCATATAGGGATTAACTATGCCATATAGGGATTAACTACGCCACATAGGGATTAACTACGCCACATAGGGATTAACTACGCCATATAGGGATTAACTACGCCACATATGGATTAACTACGCCACATATGGATTAAGAACACCATATGGAAATGGAGTCTAGAAATATCACAATATCAAGTGTTTTTGGTCTTGATATTTCATTAAGTCGGGCCGGTTGGACGCCGGATTTGTACGCACAGCATGAGGGTGTCACCCCACTGGGCCGCGTATTGACACAAACACACACTTCCTCATATACAACCATATATGATCATACACACAAAACGGTACTTACTGACTGAACACACAGACACATGTGACTGAGCTACGTGACCCCCCGTGACGGAGAGGGAGCCGTGGAGGGGGGGTTTAAACGCTGGTTAAGGACCCCCGGAGACTACCCCGGAGTGTAGGCAAGCGTGGCTGGAAAGGGTTAAAATCACAACCACATAGACAGCTGGGACCAACGCAATCAGGTACAACTCATAAGGGGGGGACGGACGGACGGACGGAGGTGGGGGGTGGGGAGGGACTAGAGGGGGTCTCAGTACCAGAGCGGACTCGTGGTACGCCAGGTCAGACTGCAGGGCGGCCTGCCGCGCCCAGGTGCTGTGAAGGAGGCCCATGTGACAGGAGGAGGAGGGGCCTCCGGGCGCCTCGGAGGAGCAGGGGGGCACGAACAGAAATGTCTGCTGGCTGGGAGGGTGCCCCTCCCCACTGACCACCCCGCCCCCCCCCTCCCCGCCGTAGCAGCAGGGGCAGGAGGAGGCGGAGGAGGAGGCGTGAGGGATGAACTGGGCGGCCGAGGCATCCCCGGAGGCGGCGGCGTGGGCGGGCGGGGAGTTAAAGTCTCCGGTGTCGCAGGAGGAGGCCAGGGACTCGCTGGAGGGCTCGGAGCTGGGGTCCTTCAGTCCCCCAAGGGGGACCCCGGTGTGCAGCAGCAGGCTCCCCGGGGGCAGCGGGAGCTCCGGGCTGACGTAGGCGTACAGCTCCTCCGTGACGGGCTGCAGGCGGCCGTACGAACCAGAGCCCCCCCCCGACGTCGCCTCGTCCAGGGGCAGGTCCAGGGAGCCGCGCCGGGCACGGTACAGCCGGGACGACAGGAGGGCGGGGTCCCCCCCAGCAGCTGCCGCCGCGGCCGCCAGGCTGTGGATGTGGAACTCAAAGGGGCTCGGGGCCGGCGGGGGGGGCTCTCCCAGGACCGGAGGGGCGGAGAGGGGGAAGGAGGAGGAATGTTGGGGGTCAGAGGCACTCATGGGGCGCAGGTGGCTCTGCATGTGGGGGTGCAGGTAGGCCTGGGGGGGCGGCGGCTGGGAGGCCTCGTACCCCAGGGCGGCCGCCTGCATCTGCTGGTGGTAGCTGATCTGGCTGAGCTGATGGGCCGGCATGGGGAAGCCCCCGTACGCTAGGGCCTCGTAGTGGTCCAGCAGGGCCGCCTGGTTCAGGCTCAGCCTCCGCACCACAACTGGAACCTCCTCCTGGTTCAGGCTCATTCTCCGCACCGCTTCCTCCTGGTTCAGGTTCAGACTCAGCCTCCTCACGGCCTCTTCCTGGTTCAGGTTCAGGCTCATTCTCCGCACCGCTTCCTCCTGGTTCAGGTTCAGGTTCATTCTCCGCACCGCTTCCTCCTGGTTCAGGTTGAGGCTCAGCCTCCGTACGGCCTCCTCCTGCTCCGCGGCAGCGGCGCGGGCCTCGTGGTGGTACCCGTACAGGGAGTCCGACTGAGCCTGGTGCAGGTGCAGGGACTCAGCCACGCCCAGCCTCTGGGCAGCGGCGAAGCCGGGCACCATGAAGAGGGAGGAGTGCTCTCCCACCCCGGCCCCTCCCCCGGCCCCGCCCCCACCTAGGCCCAGCCCCAGGCCCAGGGGGTCTATGCCGTGGGAGAATGCGGGGTGGAGGCTGCCCCCGTAGCGGGTGTAGGCGGGCTGGAAGTGCCTGGTGTGGGCCTCCAGGATGGACGTGCTCTTTCGGCGCTGGGCGTTGTAGGCCTTGGGGGGGCAGGTGGAGGAGGGCGGCGGAGAGAAGGAGGTGGGCCGCTCTACGACGGAGGAGGAGGTGGGGTAAAAGAGCGGGGGGTCCGGGAGGACGGCTCCTCCGCTGTAGGGGTGAGGTGCAGTCTGCTGCTGCTGAGGTGTGACATAAGATACATCAACTCAATGAGGAAGAAGAGAGGGATCACAGTATACTCAGAGAGTAGAGAGAGGGAGGGGAGAGAGATACTTTATCAATACAAACAGAATTAGAGAGAGAGAGAGAGAGAGAGAGCAGCAATATTCAGCACTAGTGGTCAAATCCCTCCACAGAAACAGAAGAAACCCAGACAGAGAAACCACGCAGATTGGAATCCAGAGACGAGGTGTGGGTTGAGACAGACAGAGACAGGATGACACCATTACAGTAGGTATGATATTAAATACAGACTTGGCAGAGAGAGGGAGAGAGAGAGAGGGAGAGAGAGAGAGGGAGAGCTTCCTTGAAGGTCGACAGACTGCTGCTGTAGGTACAGTACACAGAGGACAACTGGTTCTCTATCTGATTATCTAATAATGCTATTGAGGCTAATGCTAGGCTTATGAGGCTAATGCTAGGCTAATGAGTCTAATGCTAGGCTAATGAGGCTACTGCCAGTATGAAGTGCTGTGAGAATGGCGAGGCTGTGTGTCTGTGCAGATAGGATGCCCTCATACATGATTAGATGAATGTGCCACTGGAGACCCAGTGTTTAGACCGGAGTGGATGAATGGACATCACACGCCTCTCTACCTTGTGACTGTTACGACTGAGACAATGAAACGTTGTCTGAACTGGGTCAGCCGAACAGTCAGGTTTCCTGTGTGTGTGTGTGTGTGTGTGTGTGTGTGTGTGGGGCAGCAGTCTGACCAAAGGAAGCGCCAAACAGTCTATATTTAATGCGAGGACAGGGTGTCAAAGGAGAGGACCCGAGCCTAACACACTGGACCCACACTGGTGTCTGAACCCGATCCACCGACACCACTCACCAGAACACACACTAACACCCTACAACATTCTGCACTCGGTCGCTAGGCTAGGCTATGCTATGCTAGCTAGTTAATAGTTAGTTACGCTAACCTCTGACCGGTTAACCTCTGACCCCTGACACACTCTACCCTCACCCTGTTAACCTCTGACCTCTGATACTCTCTACCCTCACCCTGTTAACCTCTGACCTCTGATACTTTCTGTCCTTCCATACAGACTTCCCTATGCATCATTAGAACCTTCTTCTAAAAGGTTGAAACAGCCATTCCATGGCATTCTAATGTCCTATTATAGAACATCCTATTCCCTTCCAGAACATCCTATTCTATTCCAGAACATCCTATTCCATTCCAGAACATCCTATTCTATTCCAGAACATCCTATTCCATTCCAGAACATCCTATTCCATTCTAGAACATCCTATTCCATTCCAGAACATCCTATTCCATTCCAGAACATCCTATTCCATTCCAGAACATCCTATTCCCTTCCAGAACATCCTATTCTATTCCAAAACATCCTATTCCATTCTAGAACATCCTATTCCATTCCAGAACATCCTATTCCCTTCCAGAACATCCTATTCTATTCCAAAACATCCTATTCCATTCTAGAACATCCTATTCCCTTCCAGAACATCCTATTCCCTTCCAGAACATCCTATTCCATTCCAGAACATCCTATTCCATTCCAGAACATCCTATTCTATTCCAGAACATCCTATTCCATTCCAGAACATCCTATTTCATCCTATTCTATTCCAGAACATACTATTCCATTCCAGAACATCCTATTCCATTCCAGAACATCCTATTCTATTCCAGAACATCCTATTCCATTCCAGAACATCCTATTTCATCCTATTCTATTCCAGGACATCCTATTCCATTCCAGAACATCCTATTCTACAACTCTCTTCTCCTCGCCTCCCTCCAGTTTCAGACACCAGTGTTAGCCCGCTGAGCTCAAGGCCGCACCCCCCCTGGGGACCACCCTGGTTCGCGTCTCGGCAGGGACTCTAACATACAGGGCTGGCAAACAGGGCGGGGAGGCTGGCACGCCGCTGGCGCTGCCGCTGGGGGGCGGAGCTCAGAGGCAGGACACTCTCCAGGGCCCGAGAGAGGCGGGCCGCAAACGTCCCTCCCTGGGTGGGGCTGGGGCGGGGGGCTGGAGGAGGGGGGGAGGGCGGCTTGGGAGGAGACAGAGGAGAGGAGGGAAAGTAGGGCACGCAAACGGACATGCTACGCCCGCGGTGGCGGGGGAGGGGCTGCAGGCAGGGGGGGGAGGGAGGGAGGGAGGAGAGGAGAGAGTTACACCACAGCCGAGACAGAAAGTAATACACACCCATGAACTAATACACACATGAACTAATACACACACACACACACACACATGAAATAACACAAAACAATGTACTTAAGATCTGCTAGAACATGTGATGGAGCACACACACACTAGAACACTGAAGCAT
>NC_137678.1:54079487-54089487 GCF_963989245.1 Nansenia antarctica | reverse complement strand
GGAAGATGGGGAGTGACTCTGCAGTTCTGACAGCCGTGGGAAGCTCGTTCCACCAGCGGGGATGAAGAGACGAGTCCGGGCAACGTGACTGCCGCATTGGTGTAGAGGTTGTGGGGCCAGTCGGCCAGCAGAGGTGGAGGAGCGGAGTGAACGGGCTGAAGTCTGGGGGGTAACCATTGCTTGCAGGTAGGCTGGGGCTGTTCCTTTTGCTGCCCTGTAGGCAAGTACCAGGGTCTTGAATCTGATGCAAGTGGCTATCGGGAGCCAGTGAAGGGTGTGAAGGAGGGGGTTAACATGAGAGAATTTGGGGAGGTTGAACTCCATACAGGCGGCAGCATTCTGGATGATCTGCAGAGGTCTGATGGCGGAGGCGGGGAGCCCGGCCAGGAGTGCGTTGCAGTAGTCAAGGCGGGAAATGACCAGTGACTGGGTCAAGAGTTCTGCAGGAGCGTGCTGTCGCTTCGATGTCTGCAATGTCTGCACACGATAGGCAAATGTCTAGGATCACTCCAAGGTTCTTGGCTGTCTGGGAGGAGGATACAGTAGAGTTCTCCACTGTGATGGAAAAGTCTTGGAGAGGGCAGGCTTTAAGGTTGTTAAGGTTGAGCTTGAGGTGGTGGGCTGACATGTAGAGATGTCAGCGAGACACGCAAAGACATGTGTTGCCACATGCAGGTCAGAGACAGGAAGAGTTGCGTATCATCTGCATAGATGTGGTAGGAGAACCTGTGTGAGGAGATTACGTGTTAACCCATGTTAGAAGACAACGATCCTCTCCAAGTCACCTGGTATGAGCGACCCGCCAGGTAGGAAGCAAATCAGGAGTGTGCAGTGCCAGAGATGCCAAGTTCTGAGAAGATGGAGAGAAGGATCTGGTGGTTGACTGTGTCGAAGGCAGTGGACAGGTCCAGGAGAATGAGAACAGAGGAGAGGGAGGAAGCTTGAGCAGAGTGGAGGGCAAGGAGAGCAGTCTCAGTGGAGTGCCCAGCCTTAAAGCCGTATTGTTGGGGGTCCAGGAGTTTATTAGAAGTGAAGGACAGAAGGGATACTGATTTGTAGTTGTGGACAGAAGACGGGTCAAGGGTTGGTGTCTTGAGGAGGGGCTTGACTCTGGCTATCTATCCGGCAGCTGGGACAGATCCTGTTGATAAGGAGGTGTTGATTACGGTGGTGAAGAAAGGAAGGATGTCAGGAGATGTCAGGGTTTGAGGGAGCAGGTGGTTGCCCACGTAGATGTGATCAGTGTAAGAATCTCATCTGGGGAAAGGGGGGGAAAAGATGATAAGCCAGAGACTGAGTGTAGTGCAGATGGTCCGGAAGGGGTGCTAGCAGTGTTGGTGGGAGGAGTTGAAAAGGTGCTGCCAATGTCATCAACCTTTTTTTTGAGGTAGGTGACAAAGTCATTGGCAGACAGGGAGGAAGGAGGAGCGGGAGGAGGTGGGTTGAGGAGTGTGGAGAATGTGGAGAGCAGTTCCCAGGCAGAAGATTGTATTTTGGAATGGTAGTAGGACGCTTTAGCAGCTGATGCAGAGGAGGCGTAGTTGGAGAGGAGAGAGTGATAAAGGTTTAGGTCATCAGGGAGGCTGGTTTTTCTCCATCTCCTCAGTAAGGTTGGAGGGTAACAGTAAGGTTGGAGGTATGGGAGGATCTGGTGAAGACAAGGTCGAGCTGATTGCCTGCCTTATGAGTCGGAGGAGAGTGGGACAGGGTGAGGTCGAAGGAGAGGAGAAGCTCAAGTACTCCAGATGAGAGAAGTTTCTCTGACTGGATGTTGAAGTCAACCAGTAGTGCGAGTGGAGTGCATGGGAATGCTCCCATGATCCCACTGTTGTAGAGGAGGACCAGAACACACCAGGAACATCTACATCCACTACGTGTGTGTGTGTGTGTGTTCTGTAGCTCACCTCTCATCTTTGTTCTGACGGATACATCCCTCGATGATCTCCTTCACCTCAGGGATGGCTACCTTGTCAAAGCTGGCCGGTTTCACTCCCTGCAACACACACACACAGGAGACGATTAATTCCACAGTTTGTGCGAGCGTGCATATCACAAGTGTGCGTGTGTGTGTGTGAGTGAGTGCGCGTGTGTGTTTCAGGAGCCTGGGAGGTCTAATCAGAGACACAGCAGTCATTCCATTCCCCAGGGGTCAACTCTCCATCTAACACGCACGCACGCATGTCGCACGCACACACACACACACACACACACACACACACACACACACACTCACACTCACACTCACAGGCATGTGACAGCCTTTGACCATGTCGCACACACACACAGACGCACGCACGCATGTCGCGCACTTTCCGGTGGCGCTGCTCAGTAGCGACCCGGGCTGCCTCGCTGCTGCCGCGTTCTGATGTTTGTTTGTTTTATCGTGTTTTTAGCAGTTTAACGCTGTGTGAGCCTGTATTCATACCTGTGTGGTAACAAGATGATGGTTTTAGCAAGACTACTGTTCATTATTTTTATCGTCTGGGAGCTTATTAAACAATGTCGCTCCATGCCGTCGTGTCGGGAATCCACGCCGGCGTTCCTCAGCTATCCCCGTGATCTACTACTGCTGCTGCGCTCCACCGACACACCTGCTCCCCAGCTACCGAGGGAGCTGTGGGCTCGGCCTCCGGACCACCACGGCCGCAGACTGAGGAGGAGGGGGAGACGCGGAGGGGTGAGACAGCGAATGCGGAGAAGAGCGGACAGGCCACCTCTGCCTTCTATGGTTCTCTGCAACGCCCGTTCATTGAAGAACAAAGTTGACGAACTCCGATGCAACACCAGAGCCCAACACGAGTACCGCGACTCGTGTCTGCTCGTTTTCACCGAGACCTGGCTACAGAAAGACGTACCGGACTCGCTTGTGGACCTTGAGGGCTTCTCTCTCGTGCGCTCCGATCGGAACTCAAACTCCGGGAAGCGTATAGGAGGCGGCACCTGCGTCTTCATCAACCAGAAGTGGTGCTCTCAATTCACCACAAGAGAGTCTGTCTGCAACCCTGACATTGAGCTGGTATGTTTAAGCCTCAGGCCCTTTTATCTTCCTCGAGAATTCGGGAATATTGTACTATGTACAGTCTACATTCCACCGAGTGGTAATGCTGCTAGAGCTGCCAGCGCGATAGCAGACTGTGTGCACAGACAATTGAAACGCACTCCTGAAGCACCTTGTTTTATTGCCGGCGACTTTAATCACTGTAAGCTTGAGTCTGCGCTGCCTGGATTCACGCAGTATGTTAAGTGTAACACGCGAGGTGAACGAATCCTTGATAAATGCTATGGCAATGTTAAGGACGCCTACACTGCCAGGGCTAAACCCCCGTTAGGTAACTCCGACCACAATGTTGTCCAGCTAATTCCCACGTATAAATCTCTGCTTAAAAGTAGCAAACCCCAAGTTAAAACAGTTCATGTCTGGAATGATGATGGCATTGAAACCCTAAAAGGCTGCTTTTCCTGTACCGACTGGGACCTCTTTCACGGTCTGGACCTTGAAGAGGCTACTGACACTATTACAGATTATATAAAGTTTTGCAGAGATAACGTGCTACCCCTGAAATCTATAACTGTGTACCCTAACAACAAATCCCATATCACGAAGGAAATCAAAAAGTGCATAGTTCAGAAAAGAATTGCATTCAGGAATAAGGATCTTTTGGCCATGAGGAACATCCAAAAAGAACTGAATCACAAATTAAGGGGGGCCAAGAGGAAACAGAAAGAGACATTTGAATCCCACTGCTCTTCTATGAACACTAAAAAACTATGGGACTCCATGAAACATATGACTAACATGGCCCCAGCTAAAAGGTGCCTTAGTGTCCTAAACGAGGGTGAAAAAGCCAATGAACTTAACCATTTTTATGCCAGGTTTGAGACTGCCGACTTCTCGATGGAGCAAACAGTGGCTCTTCAGGCGCTGCCTGAGTTGGAAGCAAGTATCACCATTGAGCAGCGCGAGGTACAGAGACTGTTCGCTAACACCCGCCCTAGAAAGTCCTCTGGACCGGATGGCATCTCTGGGCTCATGCTAAAGTCCTGCAGTGAGGAGCTGGCTGAGGCCTGGTGTCCTATCTTCCAGAAGTCTCTGGACTCTCACACTGTTCCGTCCATCTGGAAAGACGCTATCATTATTCCTGTTCCTAAGAAGGCTAGCTGCAAGGAAAATAATGACCTGCGACCAGTCGCATTGACATCTGTTGTAATGAAATGTTTTGAAAAATTCATTATATGTAAAGTGAAAAATGCAGTCAGTTGCTCTCTGGATCCTTTTCAGTTTGCGTATAGATGTAACACAGGCACAGATGATGCAACCTCAGCCATGGTGCACTTCATATCTAAGCACTTAGAGGACCCTACCTACTATGTCCGACTCCTATTTGTTGATTTCAGTTCTGCTTTTAACACGATACAGCCGCACCTTTTAATTGAGAAGTTAAATGGGCTTAATGTCCCCCCCCTCATTATAAAATGGTATCACTCCTTTTTAACTAACCGCACACAGCGGGTCAGTGTTAATGGCACTCTTTCGGAACCCAGAACCATAAGCACTGGTGCTCCTCAGGGTATAGTCAGTTCCCCCGTGCTCTTTACTTTATACACAAACGAGTGCAGAAGCACCTACCCTAGCAACCGCATCATAAAATTTTCGGATGACACTGCCATCCTTGCTTTAATCAAAAAGGACAGTGACCTAAATGACTATTATTCTGAAATCCAGAGGTTTGTTAAATGGTGTGATGTTAACTGCCTGGTTTTAAATGTTAAGAAAACTGAGGAGATGGTGTTCGACCCCAGAGGTGTTGGGGACCACAGGCCTGTGGTCATCCACAAACAATCCATCTCTCAGGTCGCCTCTTACAAATATCTTGGGGTTTTCATTGATAACTCACTCACCTGGAGCACTCATGTAGACAGCCTTTGTAGCAGATTACAACAACGACTACACTTCCTACGCCGCCTTAGAGTTCATGGTGTTGACCCAAAATTTATGCTACTTTTCTACCAGTCTGTCTTAGAGAGTCTCATCAGATACGGCATTACATCTTGGTTTGGTAACCTATCTGTAAAACTAAGGTCCAAACTGGTCCGACTGATACAGACTGCATGGAAGATCATAGGGGTGAAAGACCACTCATCCCTGCAGTCTATTTTTGAACAGGCTACTCTCAGACAGGCTAGTAGAATTCTCATGAATCCCTCCCATGTCCTACATGCAGAGTATGAACTGCTGCCCTCTGGGAGGAGGTTCAGAGTCCCCCGCGCTAGATTAAATAGATTTAAAAATTCTTTTATTCCCGTTTCTGTTAAACTTTTAAACTGCACCAGATGAATGTAACTTATCTTGCTTATCATTTTATTTCCACTCTTGTTTTAATCAGGTCTGCCTTCTGTTTGTGTGCTAATATCCTGTATTGTCTGTTGCTCTTTGTTGGCTGCTGTGGGGTGTAAGCCCAATACAAATTTCCCAGTGATGGGACAATAAAGTGACTCTTGACTCTTGACTTGACACACACACACACACACACACACACACACACACTCACACACTCACACACACACTCACACACAGGCATGTGACATCTTTGATCACATCAACACAAACCATGAATATCTTGGGCTATGCTAATCAGATCAAAGCCAAACAGCTCGGAGTTCATCATCATAGTTCACCGAGACAATCTGATTGGCTACAAAATGAATCATTTCTGTGTTTCTGGTGAGTAATGTCACCCTCAGCATTCTGGGACGTCTGCCATCTGGGCCACATTATTCCTTATCCCCACCTCCACCAATCACTTTGACCGATAGCGTCTCTAATCACATGACTGAGGAGAAGAGCAGGGGTCAGAAGTAGAGATGCCCCGATCGATCGGCCAGCAATCGGAATCGGCCGATAGTCAGTAAAAATGTAAGATTGGGGAAATCCGACAATGCTTTCTAGTCGCCGATCACGACAACCGATCAATGACGCAAACAACGTGAGCCCATTCATTGTCGCATGCTCATTAACCCAAACGAGCCACTCTCACATGCTTGTTAAACTAAAATATGTTGGCGGTGTGTGTGGTGTTATGTGTTTATAACATTAGGACTCCAGTTCCCAGAGAGTTGAGCATGCGCAGTAGTTGAAGACACGTGAATGCTAGAATAGAAATACAAACATAACAGTGTGGAAGTACTATAAAATGTGTGAGACAGGTGTCACACATATGCCATCTGCAAGGATAAAATCTGTGCAAGGATAAAATACCTTGTAGGGGAGCTAAGGTAAAATCCTTCAACACAACCAATTGAATAAGGCACTTGAAGTTGCATCACGTAGTGGAGCAGGGGCGAGTTTGAAAAGCTGACCACGGAGAATGAGAAGAAAAAGGCAGAGAAATGTAGGCCTAGGCCTCGCTTTATCGGATGCTCTAAATGTTAAATGTCTCTTCTACAGTCTTTAAAAAAAAAAAAAAAAAAAGCCTATTAGTATTAGGCTACTATTTGATCGGTATCGGCAGATATTGGTCATAGATTATTGGTGATGGGTATCGGTGGCAAAAAACGGTATCGGGGCATCCCTAGCCAGAAGAAGAACTGCCTCTGAAAACCACAGCTAGTACATCCAGCACAACAACAATCACAACAACAACAACAACAAATTAAGTCCTCCCGCCAACTCCAGCTTTGTTAGTCCGGTCTGCCAGGACTGTCAGAACCTCTCTGACCACATAGAACCAAACTACCTGTCAAAACACCACCCAGGCGGAACACAGAGAGACAGCAGAACACACAGAAGAAGGAGAGAGAGGGGAGAAGAGGGGGAGAGAGAGAGAGAGACAGAGAGGGAGAGACAGAGAGGGAGAGACAGAGATGGAGAGACAGAGAGAGATGGAGAGAGAGAGAGACAGAGAGAGATGGAGAGATGGAGAGACAGAGATGGAGAGATGGAGAGACAGAGAGGGAGGGAGAGAGAGATGGAAAGACAGAGACAGAGAGAGAGACTTACCGGCGTTGAGAGAGAGATAGAGATGGACTAGTCTGATCTAACCTGGTGTACAGGATGTCCCATCTGTCCTGTCCTGCTCCGCATAGCTCTCTGCCTTTCTGTTTACCAACTATCATCCATCCCTCCATCCATTCCTCTAGCCCTTATATAACCTCCCTTCCTCCATCCCTCCCTCCAACTCCCCTCTCTCTAAGATTCCTGAGCCAAACAAAGTTAGGAACGACGGGCGAGCTGATGGAATTAGGGAGGGAGGGAGAAGCATTCCAATAACAAGGAGATTAAAGCAGCTCGTTACGGCGCTCCTCCGCAGGAGACTAGCCTCGGGAAGACACGCTAGAGGCTAGCTTAGGAGGAGGGGAGGGAGAGGAGGAGGAGGAAGAGGAAGAAGAGGAAGAGGAGGGGAAGGAGGAGGAAGAGGAGGGGAAGGAGGAGGAGGAGGAAGAAGAGGAGGAGGGGGGGAGGAGGAAGAGGAAGAAGAGGAGGAGGAGGGGGAGGAGGAAAAGGAAGAAGAGGAGGAGGAGGGGGAGGAGGAAGAGGAAGAAGAGGAGGAGGGGGGAGAGGGAGGAGGGAGAGGAGGAGGGGGGAGAGGGAGGAGGGAGAGGAGGAGGAAGGAGGAGGAAGAGGAGGGGAAGGAGGAGGAGGAGGAAGAAGAGGAGGAGGGGGGGGAGGAGGAAGAGGAAGAAGAGGAGGAGGAGGGGGAGGAGGAAGAGGAAGAAGAGGAGGAGGAGGGGGAGGAGGAGGAAGAGGAGGAGGGGGGAGAGGGAGGAGGGAGAGGAGGAGGAAGAAGAGGAGGAGGAAGAAGCGGAGGAGGAGAGAGAAGAGGAGGAAGAGGAGGAAGAGGAGGGAGAGGGGAAGGAGGAGGAGGAGGAGGGGGAGGAGGAGGAGGAGGAGGAGGAGGGAGAGGGGAAGGAGGAGGAGGAGGAGGGGGAGGAGGAAGAGGAGGAGGTATGGGGGGGAGAAGAGAAAAGGTGAAAGGAGAGAAGGCGGTAATTAGAGCCGTTAACTCAAGCTGCGAAGCGTCTGGTGTGTTTGCGGGGTCGTCTGATTGCTACCCAGGGTTTCCCTCAGGAGAATTCATCTGTCTCTAATCGCCCTTAAGGGATTACACCTACCCTGAACACCATCTACCCTGAACACCATCTACCATAAACACCATCTACCATAAACACCATCTACCATAAACACCACCTACCATAAACACCATCTACCATAAACACCACCTACCATAAACACCATCTACCATAAACACCACCTACCATAAACACCATCTACCCTGAACACCATCTACCATAAACACCATCTACCATAAACACCATCTACCATAAACACCATCTACTCTGAACACCATCTACCCTGAACACCATCTACCATAAACACCATCTACCATAAACACCATCTACCATAAACACCATCTACCATAAACACCATCTACCATAAACACCACCTACCATAAACACCATCTACCATAAACACCATCTACCATAAACACCACCTACCATAAACACCATCTACCCTGAACACCATCTACCATAAACACCATCTACCATAAACACCATCTACTATAAACACCATCTACCATAAACACCATCTACCATAAACACCATCTACCATAAACACCATCTACCATAAACACCATCTACCATAAACACCATCTACCATAAACACCATCTACCATAAACACCATCTACTATAAACACCATCTACCATAAACACCATCTACCATAAACACCATCTACCATAAACACCATCTACCATAAACACCATCTACCATAAACACCATCTACTATAAACACCATCTACCATAAACACCATCTACCATAAACACCATCTACCATAAACACCATCTACTCTGAACACCATCTACCATAAACACCATCTACTATAAACACCATCTACCATAAACACCATCTACCATAAACACCATCTACCATAAACACCATCTACTATAAACACCATCTACCATAAACACCATCTACCATAAACACCATCTACCATAAACACCATCTACCATAAACACCATCTACTCTGAACACCATCTACCATAAACACCATCTACCATAAACACCATCTACCATAAACACCATCTACCATAAACACCATCTACCCTGAACACCATCTACCATAAACACCATCTACCATAAACACCATCTACCATGAACACCATCTACCCTGAACACCATCTACCATAAACACCATCTACCATAAACACCATCTACTATAAACACCATCTACCATAAACACCATCTACCATAAACACCATCTACCATAAACACCATCTACCCTGAACACCATCTACCATAAACACCATCTACCCTGAACACCATCTACCATAAACACCATCTACCATAAACACCATCTACCATAAACACCTTCTACCCTGAACACCATCTACCCTGAACACCATCTACCATAAACACCATCTACCCTGAACACCATCTACCATAAACACCATCTACCATAAACACCATCTACCATGAACACCATCTACCATAAACACCTTCTACCATAAACACCATCTACCATAAACACCATCTACCCTGAACACCATCTACCATAAACACCTTCTACCATAAACACCATCTACCATAAACACCATCTACCATAAACACCTTCTACCCTGAACACCATCTACCCTGAACACCATCTACCATAAACACCATCTACCCTGAACACCATCTACCATAAACACCATCTACCATAAACACCATCTACCATGAACACCATCTACCATAAACACCTTCTACCATAAACACCATCTACCATAAACACCATTTACCCTGAACACCATCTACCATAAACACCATCTACCCTGAACACCATCTACCCTGAACACCATCTACCATAAACACCATCTACCATAAACACCATCTACCATAAACACCATCTACCCTGAACACCATCTACTCTGAACACCATCTACCATAAACACCATCTACCATAAACACCATCTACCCTGAACACCATCTACCATAAACACCATCTACCCTGAACACCATCTACCAT
>NC_137678.1:54071987-54074487 GCF_963989245.1 Nansenia antarctica | reverse complement strand
CAGTCCCAGGTCTCCTATCTTGACGGAGCCGGTGGGCCCGGTGATGAAGATGTTGTCACACTTCAGGTCTCGGTGGATGATGGGCGGGGCCCGCGTATGCAGGAAGTGCAGCCCCTTCAGGATCTGACGACACCAGCTCCTCAACACCTTGATCTTCATCACCTTGAACCGCTTCAGGTACCTGACACACACACACACACACACACACACACACACACACACACACACACAGAGGTGAGACAGGCATAGCCTAACACGTGTAGTTCAGTTTCAGACAGTATGAGGGATGAGTTGATGAACTAGAAAAGAGAACGGAATACGAAACAACACACACACACACACACACACACACACACACACACACACACTTGGACAAACAGACAGACATGTCGGAAGCTCTAAAAGCATCTCCAAACCCATTAACCCTCCAGAAACCCAGACGGTCTGATTCAGAGGCTGCTGTGATACTTTGTTTCAAAGTCGCTTTTGGGACAAAATCCATGAGTGCATTAGTGACCTCCACTTATTAAGCCTCCCCCATTTACTCTCCCTTGTGTGCACGAGTGAGCGTGTGTGTAAGTGTGTGTGTGTGTGTGTGTGTGTATGTGTGACAGGGTCTGGTGAAAAAGTCCTTAAATAGGGCAAGGTCATTTTTCGGTTTTTTCCGGTTTTTATGAAAGTGCAGATTGTAAGCTTTCAAATGATGTCATACATTGAAATCGGAAAATAGTTGAAGAAGAATTCGCTCTGAATCAAAAAACACATAAACCAGCTGCTAGTAGTACAAAAAAACATCGCTATGTAACACATAACTGCATATTTAACACATCACAGCATGCTGATAAAACATCAACAAGCTATAAACACATCACTACACATAATCAAATGATCACACAGTCCTTGCCTTTGAAGACGTCCTAAAGCAAACGTTTGTTTACAAGCCAAGTATCACTTACCCAGTAGTAAGTCATGAGACAGTGCATCCAATTCACCATTTTTGTGTTCAAGTATTCAAGTAAACTCAAGTATTTAGTGTCCTGAAACTGTTGTTTGTTATATCGAGTAGGCTCTTCCAACACTCCAACCTTCGTAATATACCAAAAAACGGAAAACACATTATTTATTTATTTTTAAGGAAGCTTTTTGGTCATTTGCACGACTTGAGAATTGCCGACATGTGGACCTTTTCACCAGACCGTGTCACATATGTGTGTGTATGTGCGTGTATGTATGTGTGTGTGTGTGTGTGTGTGTGTGTGTGTGTGTGTGTGTGTGTGTGTGTGGTAAACTGTATTTCTGGCCTGACCAGTTCTCTGCCAGGTGGGAGTGGTTGTATGCACTGACAGCTTCCCCTGCTAACCATACACCACATACATGTTAGTATGGGCGCTTCTTGTATAGAGAGAACAGCTTTAGAGAAGAGCCCTGAACACCTGGACTCCTCCTGTAGGAGAGAAGAGAGAAGAGCTGAGAGAAGAGCTGAGAGAAGTGAGAAGAGAGGAGAGAAGAGAAGAGCTGAGAGAAGCGAGAAGAGAGGAGAGAAGAGGTGAGAGAAGAGCAGAGAAGAGAAGAGCTGAGAGAAGAGAAGAGCTGAGAGATGAGAAAAGCAGAGAAGAGAGAAGAGAAGAGCTGAGAGAAGAGAAGTGCTGAGAGAAGAGAAGAGCTGAGAGAAGAGAAGTGCTGAGAGAAGAGAAGAGCTGAGAGAAGAGAGAAGTGCTGAGAGAAGAGAGAAGAGAAGAGAAGAGAGAAGAGAAGAGAAGAGAAGAGAGAAGAGAAGAGCTGAGAGAAGAGAAGTGCTGAGAGAAGAGAAGAGCTGAGAAAAGAGAGAAGAGAGAAGTGCTGAGAGAAGAGAGAAGAGAAGAGAAGAGAAGAGAAGAGCTGAGAGAAGAGAAGAGCTGAGAGAAGCGAGAACAGAAGAGAAGAGAGAAGAGAAAATCTGAGAGAAGAGAAGAGCTGAGAAAAGAGAGAAGAGAAGAGAAGAGCTGAGAGAAGAGAAGTGTTGAGAGAAGAGAAGAGCTGAGAGAAGAGAAGAGAAGAGAAGAGCTGAGAGAAGAGAAGTGTTGAGAGAAGAGAAGAGCTGAGAGAAGAGAAGTGCTGAGAGAAGCGAGAACAGAAGAGAAGAGAGAAGAGAAAATCTGAGAGAAGAGAAGAGCTGAGAAAAGAGAGAAGAGAAGAGAGGAGCTGAGAGAAGAGAAGAGAGAAGAGAAGAGCTGAGAGAAGAGAAGAGCTGAGAGAAGAGAAGAGCTGAGAGAAGAGAGAAGAGAAAAGAGAATAGAAGGGCTGAGAGAAGCGAGAACAGAAGAGAAGAGAGAAGAGAAAATCTGAGAGAAGAGAAGAGCTGAGAAAAGAGAGAAGAGAAGAGAGGAGCTGAGAGAAGAGAAGAGAGAAGAGAAGAGCTGAGAGAAGAGAAGAGCTGAGAGAAGAGAAGAGCTGAGAGAAGAGAGAAGAGAAAAGAGAATAGAAGGGCTGAGAGAAGAGAGGAGAGAGTAGAGAAGAGAAG
>NC_137678.1:54056987-54066987 GCF_963989245.1 Nansenia antarctica | reverse complement strand
GTGTGTGTGTGTGTGTGTGTGTGTGTGTGTGTGTGTGTGTGTGTGTGTGTGTGTGTGTGTGTGAGTGAGTGAGTGTGTGAGTGTGCGTACGTGTGAGTGTGTGTGTGGGTGTGTGTGCCTGCGTACGTGCGTGTGTGAGTGCATTGTGTGTGTGTGCGTCTCAGGCCAGACTCACGTCTTCAGGGTGCCTGAGGTCATCAGCTCCGTCACCAGGACGATGACCTTCTTGCCCTTGGAGGGCGTCTCCCAGAAGTCGTAGAAGCGGACGATGTTGGGGTGCTGCAGCCCCTTCAGCATGGACGCCTCCTCCTTGAACCGCTGGCGCTCCGACCGCGACAGCTTCCTGTCCTGCAGACCGGGAGAGACTCTGTCAGGAAGTCGTCACGCATACAAACCCCCAGGACACTTTCTTTCTTTCTCTCTCTCTTCTCTCTCTCCTTCTGACTGTGTCCATCCCTCGTTTAACAGGTTCAGAGGCGAGGGTGATGATATACACCATTTAGCTGACGCTTTCATCCAAAGAGACTTACAGTACAATGAGTGCATACATTTCAGTATATATGGTCCCAGCGAGAATCGAACCCACAAGCTAAGCGTTGTTAGCGCCGTGCTCTACCAGCTGGCCACAGAGGACCGCAGGGTGAGGACGGATCAATGACCATGCTTTTGTAGCCAATCAAAGTGTTGTTGCTAGGCAGATGCCGCATAGAACTCGGTCAAGGTGTGGACCAGAGGACACTGACTACATACTGGACCAGAGGGACCAGACTACATACTGGACACACACAGCTATGAGCTGACATTCAACACTTCCAGCAGGTTATGCAAGGAATCCCCCCCCCCCCATCCCTGCCCTCCAGACCCCCTCTCTCTGACACTATCCAGAGGGTCATCTGAAAGGAATGGGGGGTTGGACTACGGTGTGTGTGTGTGTGTGTGTGTGTGTGTGTGTGTGTGTGTGTGTGTGTGTGTGTGTGTGTAACCCTGTGAGGAGGGTGGTCCTGCCTGCCCCTGAGAAGTGCTGTGTTGCGTCATTTCTTTTCCACACACACACACACACACACACACACACACACACACACACACACACAGGCACGCAGAGACAGGGGGCCATATCGACTGGTGGGTGTGTGTATATAAGACCAGCCATTAATCATCATCATGATGGTTCAGGGCAGAAACACGTCATATGACCTCATATTCCACCGCAGCTAAAACAACCTGCAGGGGGGCGGGGGTGGGGGGTTGGGGGGGAAGGCAGGGGGTGGGAGGAGTTTTTTTTTATAACTGTTCTGAGGGGGGCAGAGAAGCAGCAGTGATGAGGAGGGTGGAGGAAGTGTATTAGTGTGTGTCTGTGTGTGTGTGTGTGTGTGTGTGTGTGTGTGTGTGTGGGTGCGTTTGTGGCTAACCGAAAGCGACACATTTAGCACATCGCCCAAAATACAACAAAGGTGTCAAACAAAGACATGTGACCGGAATGCAAACTTGAGAAACGACAAACTTAAACTCAACCCCACTAAGACTAAAAGGTGTGTGTGTGTGTGTGTGTGTGTGTGTGTGTGTGTTTGTGTGTGTGTGTGTGTGTGTGTGTGTTCATGCTGTTCTCGACTTCTGCTTCCTCAGGAACATAAAGCCATCAGACATGACTAGCAGAGCGCTGATGTACCAGTCAGTCACACTGTCCTCTCTGCTCACCTGACCTGCATCACCTCAGCCAGACTCAACCAATGGATGTCAGAGAAGTCAAACTCCCAACAGTCACTCTCACACACACACACACACACACACACACACACAGAGCGCCGGTCAACGTGGGCTGACTGAGAGAGGGAGTTACTGTAGCTACACATAGCTTAGCATAAGCAGACATCACACAGCAGGAGATGGTTAGCCTGTAACCACACATAGCTTAGCATAGGCAGACAGCAGGGGACAGAGTTAACCTGTAGCGACACATAGCTTAGCATAGGCAGACATCACACAGCTGGCAGGTCCTCCAGGATCATCTGGCTGTACAGCTAAATGACTCCCATTGAGCATGCAGATGGAGACACACACACACACATGCACACACATGCACACACACACACACACACACGCACACGCACACGCACACACATGCACACACAACGTTAACATGTACCCAGCTGGTTCTAATACAGTACAGTATTGAGTGTATCCATCCATGCAGCTGTATAGAGGGGCCTTGTGTGACACGCACCACAGACCTGGCGCATATACACACACACACACACACACACACACACACACAGACCTGGCGCATACATATACACACACACACACACACACACACACACACACACACACAGAGAGAGGGGACGAGGAGGGGAGGAGAGATCATTACAGCTATGCCTCTGCAGTAATACTTTCACATCTGTGCTGTATGTGCTTGTCTGTGTGTGTGTGTGTGTGTGTGTGTGTGTGGGTGTGGGTGTGTGTGTGTGTATGTGTGTGTGTGTGTGTGTGTGTGTGTGTGTGTGTAATCCAGCCAAATTTAAACCCCAAATCTGGAAGCTGGCTGGACTGGCAGGTCGCCATGGTTTTCGAGGAACACTCTCATCCCTCTCTCTCTCTCATCCCCCTCTCTCTCTCTCTCTCTCTCTCTCTCATCCCCCTCTCTCTCATCTCTTTCTTTCACCCCCCCTCTCTCTCTCATCCCTCTCTCTCTCTCTCATCCCCCTCTCTCTCTCTCTGTCATAACACAATCTCTCAAAAACATCCATCCACAAATATCAAACACTTCATCCGCTTTAAATCCTGTCATTGAGACCTTCTCAACTCACACCAGGGTTCAGCCTGGAGCTCCAGAGGGGAGTGTGTGTGTGTGTGTGTGTGTGTGTGTGTGTGTGTGTGTGTGTGTGTGTGTGTGTGTGTGTGTGTGTCGAGAGAGAGAGAGTCAGAGCTCAGATTAATATTTCATATTAAACACACATTTATAAAAACATACGCCAGTCAACGTCTGACTGACACACACAGAGTTTCTAAAAGTACACAGCACACTGTGTGTGTGTGTGTGTGTGTGTATGTGTGTGTGTGTGTGTGTGTGTGTGTGTGTATGTGTGTGTGTGTGTGTGTGTGTATGGTGAGTGTGTGTGTAGTGTGTGTGTGCTACAGCCCTCTCCCAGTGGTATGATGGCCAGGAAAGGCTCAGGGTCACATTTCTGACTGAAAGCCAGGTACTAAGCCCCACCCTCTGGTACTAAGCCCCGCCCTCTGTGCAGAAACAGATTGCATGCTGGTCTGAGAGGAAGGAGAGGCATCTGGGTCAGGAGGGGTGGACATGAAAGGGGGATGAGGGATTTCAAAAAACCCTCTTTTCGTTCTAGAGATTCAGTAAGGACCCTTCTCGTGACTGCTTAAGCTGTAGGGGAAGGGCCTCTCTCTCCCTGTCTTTCTCTCCGTCCCTCCCTTCCTCCTTCCCTCCCTCCCTCCCCCTCCCTCTCTTCTCATCACATCACAAGACCTGCGTTTGTCAAAACATCCCTCCTCAGCGCTAAACTGCATCGTTTTCTCTGGAGGAGAATGTGACAAGGGCTCATCCCAGCAGGGAGTGACAGTTCTGTGTCTGTCTGGGCTATTTCTGTCTCCATGAGGAGGGAGGGAGGGGGGAGGAAGGGTGGGAGGGGGGAAGGACAGGGGAGGAAAGCAGAAACCTGCAGCGTGGACCAAAGCTGGGCGGTGTGTGTCCTGTCTGAGAACCTCCCACCAACTCAGAGGACATGGTCGACACCGCTCCTCTACGCTCCAAGGCTGAGGTTGTTGGTCCTAACCCCTTCTCCTCCTCTACGCTCCAAGGCTGAGGTTGTTGGTCCTAACCCCTCCTCCTCCTCCTCTACGCTCCAAGGCTGAGGACGTTGGTGACGTTGGTCCTAACCCCTCCTCCTCGTCCTCTACTCTCCCAGACTGAGGACGTTGGTCCTAACCCCTCTACAGAGGAGGGCAGTCACAGTGTCACATGACCCCATGGCTCTCTGACTGTGCTAGCTCACTCCAGATCAGACATCTCTCTATACACTACACATCTTTATGCATCTCTATACATCTCTATATGTATGGGGGGTGGCGGGAGGGTGGTTTGGAGCCGGGGGCCCGGAGTTGTCCGGGGGGGGGGGGGGCTCTGGCTGGTGAATGTGGAGCTCTGTCCAGGATGGACGAGGCCCCCGGCACTCTGCTGGGTCAACAGCGGCAGCAGCACTCGGGGGGGGGGGGGGGGGGGGCAGAGCCAGTCAAAAGACCCAGTGTGTGTTGCAGTTGGAGTGTGTGTGTGTGTGTGTGTGTGAGTGTGAGTGCGAGTGCGAGTGCGAGTGCGAGTGCGAGTGTGAGTGTGAGTGTGAGTGTGTGTGTGTGTGTGTGTGTGTGTGTGTGTGTGTGTGTGTGTGTGTGTGAGTGTGTGTGTGTGTGTGTGTGTGTGTGTATTGGCGATGGCGTATGTGGAGTCTGTGTGTGTGTGTGTGTATGTGTGTGTGTGTGTGTGTGTGTGTATGCGTCTGTGTGTGTGTGTGTGTGTGTGTGTGTGTGTGTCTCCTGCAGAGCCCCTCAACCCCTCTCTGATCAACTCCTCACAGTCTCCCGACTGTGTTTGGAGAAGAGAGAGAGAGAGAGAGAGAGAGAGAGAGAGAGAGAGAGAGAGAGAGAGAGAGAGAGAGAGAGAGAGAGAGAGAGAGAGAGAGAAGGAACGGAGGACAGAAGAGGAAATGAAAGAGGGGGATTTCTGCACATCTGCTTTGAATGAGAGCGACCGGGGTGAGGCAGGCTGCCTGCACGGCCGACACACAGAACCTTCTGGAATGCTTAGAGAGGGTCTCCTTGGTGTTCTATAAACAGCCTTCTCCAGGCCGGGGGGTCAGGTTAGCTGGGAAACGCAGGGAGGCCGATGCTTTTCCTTCCTCGACCCCTCCGAGGTGTCTGGTTTCCAGTCAATCAGCGGCTGACAGATTGGCGTAACCAGGGCCATGTGGGGGGGCCTCCCTCAGCGTGCCAGGCCGCAGGGCGGTCAGCCGGCCACTAGGGGCCGATGTGGCGCCGCTGCTATACGTATAATGTGCAGTTTTTTTTAATGTGTTTCAGACTGATAATCTGGAGGGGGGGGGACGACGACACACACCCCGTGTCACATCCCTCAGCAGCTCTCATCACCACAACCGGCAGACCTACCTACCTACCTGTGTGTGTGTGTGTGTGTGTGTGTGTTTAGATTTGAGTGTGTGTATGTGTGTGTGTGTGTGTGTGTGTGTGTGTGCGTGTGCGTGAGTGTGTGTGTGTGTGTCTGCTGCCCTCATAACCAGACACAACACACGTTCTCTAATCCAGACCATCCTTAGAGATTTAACGGCAGCAGAGAGGCTTTCACCACGCAGTACACTGAGCCTAGGCCCACACACTCACACACACACACATCTAAACACACCATACACACACACTGTCACACACACACACACACACACAACTGAATCTAAACACACACACACTCTCTCTCACACACACACACACACACTTGAATCTAAACACACACACACTCACACACACACATACAAACACACACAAACACACACACACACACACACACATACATACATACATACATACAAACACACACACACTCACACACACTCACACACACAAACACACGCTAACACACACACTTGAATCTAAACACACACACACACACACACATACAAACACACACACACTCACACTCACAAACAAACACACAGGGGACCGAGGACAATGAGGAGAAGATGGGGTACGTCAACCAGCCAGGAGCCACAACAAGGCCTTCTTCTCCTGCTCTGAGCGCGCTGGTGTGTGTGTGTCCGGATGTGGGACATCCAGCAACAAGGGCCCCTCAGTGTGTCTCCCTGCCTGCCGCGGGGCCTGGTGGTGGGGGTCGGGGGGAGGAGGACGAGCTGGTCCCTGGAGCCAGGCGGAGACCAGGGCTATTGTTCATCACCAGGCCTGGCCCAGAGGCATGGAGGACCTCTCTGTTCCTGAAATATCTCTCCCTCTCTCTCTCTCTTTCTCCTCTCTCCTCTCACTCTCTCTCCCTCTCTCCGTCTGTCCATCTCTCTCTCTCTCTCCCCTTCTCTCTCTCTCTCCTTCCCTCTCTCCTCTCTCTCTCTCCCTCTCTCCCTGTCTGTCCATCTCTCCCCCCCTCTCTCTCTCTCCTTCCCCCTCTCCTCTATCTGTCCATCTCTCTCTCTCTCTCCCCCTCTCTCTCTCCATCCCTCCCTCCCTCCCTCCCTAAAGTGAAAACAGGCATTGGGGGTTCAGGAGGAAGAGGGATGACAGTGATAGTGTCTGTTTGTCCTGCAAACACACACACACACACGCACACACACACACACACACACACACACACACACACGTGTGATTAACAGTTTAACACCATCACCACCACCACATCCAGACGTCCTGACGCAGGAACAGCTCATTAACCAGAGCTTTAGGGGAACACGTCTCACACGCCTTCTCTAAACCTGTAATCCCACAACCACCAGCGAACGCAACGGCTAAACTGCTAATCTGCCGGCCGACCTCCGATCTCCGCTCCTGGGTATTGTTCTCCTCAGAGCGCACCGGGGGGGGGGGGTTACCGGGGGCGGGGGCTTTTATAGCTTTATTGTTCAGCAGCAGCTGAGAGGGCGATCTGGAGACATGACCCTAATACCAGGATCACAGTCCAGGGGTCCGACAACGTTGCGCGTCTGAGGCGGCGCAGAGCTGCTAGCGTAGCACGCTAATCTCCCAACAGAGCTGCTAGCGTAGCGCGCTAATCTCCCGATCACATTAGATTACAGGAAGGATCACAAGGGTTCCGGATCTGGATTAAGACCGGACGGATGTTTAGTTCCGCTGCAGGTTCAACAGGTCGGGCCTGGGAGGGTCAGAGTGAGGGCTTCTTCATCCAATCACAAGGCTGGGATGATATGTGACTTGTCGTAAATCGTGCGACCCTAACCCTGACCCTAACCCTGACCCTAAACGTGAGGCACCGTCTCTCTGAAGGCTGAACCAATCAACAGCCTCCATCTCTCTGGAGGCTGAACCAATCAATAGCCTCCGTGTCTCTGAAGGCTGAAGCCATGTGACTACCAGGCCTCTTCTCATAGAGACAGATCAGAGCGTTGCTGCCGCTACGTTCACTTCCTGCGCTGCCAGAGGCGTTACCCTTGGAAACCAAGGCACCTGTCACTAACACACACCTGTCAATAACACCTCCCGCACCTAGATTCAACCACACACCCTCCTTCCCTCTCTCTACCTCTCCCTCTATCTCTCTCTCTCTCTCTCTCTACCTCTCTCTCTACCTCTCTCTCTACCTCTACATCTCTCTCTACCTCTCCCTCTACCATTCTCTCTCTACCTCTCTCTCTACCTCTACATCTCTCTCTACCTCTACATCTCTCTCTACCTCACTCTCTCTCTACCTCTACCTCTCTCTCTCTCTCTCACCCCTAGCCCTCTTATAGGCCACACCCCCTAGCCCTCTTATAGACCACACGCCCTAGCCCTCTTATAGGCCACACCCCCTAGTCTGGGTTAGGGTCCGGAGAGCTTCAACAGAGTCTTAAAGGGAATGTCTGGAGAGCCACATCAGTCTGCTGCAACATGCTGTGTGTGTGTGTGTGTGTGTGTGTGTGTGGTGTGTGTGTGTGTGTGTGTGTGTGTGTGTGTGTGTGTGTGTGTGATGTGTGTGTGTGTGTGTGTGTGTGTGTGTGTGTGTGTACACTGCTACATGCTGGTTCCTGGGTTAAATAGTTCCATATGAACATCCATCACTGCCAACTGGACTGATGCATAACATTAACCCAGTTTCCACGGCTGCTCCTCCACTCACACACACACACACACACACACACATGCACGTGCACACGCACACACACACATACACACACGCACATACAGGGAACAGAACCAGCTACAACCAAAATAAATGGGTTAATTGTTCCGTGACAAACATTTGAAGAGCTGGGTAAACAAGAGGAGGAGGGTCACTCAGTCAGCTCTGTCAATGACGCAACACACCCTAACCCTAACACACACACACACACACACACACACACACACACACACACACACACACACAGAGAAGGTAGGCCAGCAGCCCTGGTAGTGAGGAGAATGTAGGTCAGGAGAGAAGAGTGTTTTGAGACTCATATTTTATGGAGAAAGCAGAGAGTTTAACATGGATGAGTTAGTGTGTGTGTGTGTGTGTGTGTGTGTGTGTGTGTGTGTGTGTGTGTGTGTGTATCGCCAGGCAGTAAGTGAATAAGTATTTGTTTGTCTTGGACAGAGAGAGAGAGAGGGGAGTGAGTGAGTGAGTGTGTGTGTGTGTGTGAGTGTCTGTGTGAGTGTCTGTGTGAGTGTCTGTGTGTCTGTGTGAGTGTCTGTGTGAGTGTCTGTGTGAGTGTCTGTGTGAGTGTCTGTGTGAGTGTCTGTGTGTGTGTGTGTGTGTGTGTGTGTGTGTGTGTGTGTACGTGTGTGTGTGTGTACGTGTGTGTGTGTGTGTGTGTGTGTGTGTGTCTGTATGTGTGCTTGTGCGCGTGTGTGTGTGTGTGTGTGTGTGTGTGTGTGTGTGTGTGTACGTGTGTGTGTGTGTACGTGTGTGTGTGTGTGTGTGTGTGTGTGTGTCTGTATGTGTGCTTGTGCGCGTGTGTGTGACAGCAGTTAATTGACATGATGAGGGAAACCAAGACCACGTCTCACACCTGTCAATCAATCCTGTCTCCAATCACCTCCTCTCCCCCTCTAACAACACACTGAACCTCCTGAGAGCCTGTGTGTGTGTGTGTGTGTCTATGTGTGTGTGTGTGTGTGTGTGTGTGTGTGTGTGTGTTTGTGTGTGTGTGTGTGTGTGTGTGTGTGTGTGGCCTGAGAGAAACTGCCGCCACTTCATTGATTTCGAACTGAGGGAGGCTGGGGGAGGCTGGGGGAGGCTGAGGGAGGCTGGGGGAGGCTGAGGGAGGCTGGGGGAGGCTGGGGGAGGCTGGGGGAGACTGAGGGAGGCTGGGGGAGGCTGGGGGAGGCTGAGGGAGGCTGAGGGAGGCTGGGGGAGGCTGGGGGAGGCTGGTCTCTTGTCTCAGTGGTAGTGAAGGGCAGGAGGCCATGGGAATGAGGGAAGACCACCCCTCCAGAGAGTAAAACCACAGACACACACACACACACACACACACACACACACACACACACACACAATGATGGCAGCATCTTCAGAACATAGCCATGTGATGTACAGTCTGGCCCAGACCTCTGCAGGGTCACAGGGTCACATGGTCCCACAGAGATGATGTCAGAGTGAGTGTGAGGTCACCTGATAGGCAGTCAGAGCGCCTGGGTGTCAGTCCCTCCTCACACACACACACACACACACACACACACACACCTCTATGAACTCTCCGGACACGCAGCCTGTTCCTAATCAACAATTCAGAGACGGAGGAGGAGTGGAGGAGGAGGAGGAGGAGGAATGGAGGAGGGAGGAGGATGAGGAGTGGAGGAGGAGGAGGAGGAGAGGAACATTTATAGTCTGCAGGACAAGGAGTGTTGTTGTAATAACTAGGTTCCTGCCCTGAGAACAATGAGCTGTGAGTGTGTGAGATGATAAAGGAGAGAGTAGGTGTGAGGAGCCTCCTCCTTTATGGAACATGAGACCTCATTATAACACCACACATCTGACAACCAGCAGCCTTACCCCTTAACGCCTGGACTAGAGATCTACTGATAGCACCGCTACTTAACATAGGGAGGGGGGAGAGAGGGGGAGAGACAGAGACAGAGAAAGGGAGAAAGAGGGAGAGGGAGAGACAGAGAGATAGAAAAAGAGCACGAGAGACAGAGAGTGAGCGACCAAGAGAGAGACAGAGAGAGAAAGAAATAGAGAGAGAGAGAGAGAGAGAGGGGGAGAGAGAGAGGAAAAGGGAGAGAGGGAGAGAGAGAGAGAGAGAGAGAGAGAGAGAGAGAGAGAGAGTAGTGGTGTAAC
>NC_137678.1:54037570-54050070 GCF_963989245.1 Nansenia antarctica | reverse complement strand
TTACCTTATATATTGACGTTATCTGGATGTCTGTCTGGGCGCGAGCCAGTCTTCTCAGTATCGTCATGGCAGAAGCGTTCCCTACCCATAGCGTCGCACCATCAACGCCAAAATTACTAAAGAAAACTAACTCAAAAAGTTTTATCTGGAACTATTTTGGTTTTAAACCAGATCGCGACGGTAAAGCAATAGATGATGGCTGTCCGTTCTGCAGGAGATGCAATCATGCCATACAGGCAAAAGGAGGCAACACATCAAACTTAATAAAGCACCTACAATGTCGTCATCCAGACCTTGCACTGGAATACAAGCAAGCTAATGAGGTTAGTATGGCTTTATTTGTTATAATTATCTGTGTTCTTGCAATTAGCTAATATTACAAAAATGAATGAATAAACTTCTTAGCTAAAGTGTGCGGCAGCACTGCTGCTGTTGCTGGCTAACCAGCCGGTGCTAGCCAGCCTGGCTAGCTAATGAAGTAATAACCACACTTCTGCCCTGCTTAGTGACAATCTTTGGAATATGACCACTGAGTTTTCTTAAGTTGAGTTAAGTCTTGAGCTACAGTTTGGAAGTAGCCCTCTATATTTTTGATATGCCAGTGTTTGCTTTTACTTTTCAAGTTCGTGAAAAAGACCCCACAGACGGACAGACATACAGACACAGAAAGACAGACAGACAGACAGACAGACAGACAGACACACACACACACACACACACACACACACACACACCTACTTTGCTATACTCTTGCAAAAGGCCAGTTGGTCTGTTTGATGTTTCAAACTACTTATTAATAAACATGTTATTCACAAAAATATCGGTTTCAGTACTTTTACTTACCTGTAGAGTTACAGTGTAATGCATTAAATGCATGTTATTCATGCACCACTCATTAAGTTATTGTAACTTGTATAAATACATTGCATGTTCATACAAATAAAAAGTGTTACAAAAGTGCCGCGGTATCGCGATACTACTCAGTATGGTGATACTTGGGCTGGTATAGTATCGCAGGGTAGAATATTGGTATCGTGACAACACTATAACACAGGGGCGAGGAATTCTTGCCTGCCGGTGAGGAGGCGAGTGTGTGTGTGTGTGTGTGTCCGAGGGGAGGGTTCCATAGAGTACAGTTAAGTACATTGTCATTCCAGAGACATCACGACAACTGCAGTGTTTCCCCTAGGTTTGCTGCCTTGGGGGGGTGGCATGGACCGTGGCATGGACCCCCCCCCCCCCCCCAGGGGGTAAGACCCTGCCACATACCTACGTCATGTCATGTCCATGTTTGGATAAAAGCGTCTGCTAAATGGCAAAATTATTATTAAAATGATTATGTCCAGGGGGTGTACTAACTTGTACATTAAGCCGCCTCACGCTACGGAAACAGGAGATAGGCTCCTTCCCTATGGGCCATTAGGCTCGAGAACCATCGGTTCTTAATTATTTTTTATTTTTTTTAATTTGGCCATTTAGCAGACGCTTTTATCCAAAGCGACTTACAATTACGAATTACAGGGACATTCCCCCTGGAGTAACTGAGGGCTAAGTGCCTTACCCAAGGGCACACTAGTAGTGGTGTGGCTTCAGGCAGGATTTGAACTCACAACCTTCCGATCACAAGTCCAACTCACTATCCACTAGACCACCACTACCCCTTTCTTCTTAAGGTTCTTAAGGCTACTTACTTATGTGGTCTTGACTACCTGTCCACTTTCTCACCTCTGGCGAGTTGCTGTCTCTCTCCATCCTGCTCTCGCTCCTTCTCTCCCTCTTTTGCTGTCAACCAAAAGGCAAACAAAACAACCAGAGTATTTATAATCTGCTGTGGGCAATGCAGTCAGATAATGTCATTTTGACTTTACTCTCTCACCTGAAAAAAAATCGTATGTCCAACTATAAAAAACGGACATTTCCAATGCTTCAATCCACTGTCCATGTACTGTAAATATGCCATTATGGTATTACCATGAAGCCCAACTCTAGCAGAATAAGAAAGATAGTATATCTACTTTAAGTAAAATAATAAAGTGCCTCCAGTTAGCTCTTTAGCTGGCAAGTGTGCAAGGAGACTAGCTCATCTCCTCACCTCTGAGCTAGCTAGTTAGCTTGCTAGTTCTTTGACACTATTTACACTATGGAACCAGGGTTTCCGTTAGAAAAAATTGGTGCCGGTCAACGTGTACACTTGAGCATGTACACTTTACCAGGCTGCCCTCGAAAAGGAGGTTCAGGACCCTGGCCGCTAAGACAAACAGACTGAAGAACTGCTTCTACCACAGGGCCGTCCAGGCCCTGAACACAGCAAAGACCTAAGTTCTGGGCCCTGGACAGTCTGGACGGATTGTATGGCAGCTGCTGGACTGAAAAAATCAGGTGTAGTGCTGAGGCACAAACATGTACATTTCAAGCCTGCAAACTGTGACACTTTAAATAACGTGAAAAAATACTATTGTGCAATATGACAACCCTAGTTGACTATCTGTACAGTATAGTACAGTGAATTGTGTACATAGCCTTTATTTATGTAAACCAGCTCCTTACCTTCTTGTGATTTTTTTTTCCTTTTTTTTCCTAAAAGTTTTTTTTTTTTTTCATTTCCTAACACCAGGGGAACCACCCCTCCTAAATTTCGTTGTTTGGTACCTGTACTGTAGCAATGACAATAAAGTCCATTCATTCATTGACCAATTTTAACCAACTTTCTCTGTCAGAACACTCAGCAATTATATTTGCTAACGTTTCAACTTGCTTACTTTCAATCTGCAGACATCACAGCCGGCAAAAACTTGCGCGGCTCGCGCGCACACTTGCGCAAAATCTTGTATTATTCTCCAGCGCTGGCACAGCGCGAAGTGTGGAAATAGGTCTGGCTATGGGAGACTAGCTATGGGAGACTACGGCGGACTAACGTTACCAACGAGCCCATGGGCTTGCCACTCGCCAGATTCGGGTTGGGTGCATTTAAAAAACGCGGATATTTTAGCCTACTTGTCAGATGTTTGGTGTCTACGTCCGTAATAATTCCTCTTTCTTGGGGGGGCGGGGGGTTCCGTTGGGAGGGCGGCCCGCCCCCCCAAGGCAATGGTAGGGGAAACACTGAACTGTACAAACCTCTCAGACACACACACACAGACACACACACACACACACACACACACACACACACACCTGTTGTTCTCAACAGCATGCCAGAGGAACGCTGACAGATCAGGTGACTACCCAGAGGCGACATCAGCACCTAGTTCCAGGTAATCTACAGGTAAGACTGTCAGGTAATCTACAGGTAAGACTGTCAGGTAATCTACAGGTAAGACTGTCAGGTCATCTACAGGTAAGACTGTCAGGTCATCTACAGGTAAGACTGTCAGGTCATCTACAGGTAAGACTGTCAGGTCATCTACAGGTCATCTACAGGTCATCTACAGGTCATCTACAGGTAAGACTGTCAGGTCATCTACAGGTAAGACTGTCAGGTCATCTACAGGTAAGGCTGTCAGGTCATCTACAGGTAAGACTGTCAGGTCATCTACAGGTAAGGCTGTCAGGTCATCTACAGGTAAGACTGTCAGGTCATCTACAGGTAAGACTGTCAGGTCATCTACAGGTAAGACTGTCAGGTCATCTACAGGTAAGGCTGTCAGGTCATCTACAGGTAAGACTGTCAGGTCATCTACAGGTAAGACTGTCAGGTCATCTACAGGTAAGGCTGTCAGGTCATCTACAGGTAAGACTGTCAGGTCATCTACAGGTAAGGCTGTCAGGTCATCTACAGGTAAGACTGTCAGGTCATCTACAGGTAAGGCTGTCAGGTCATCTACAGGTAAGACTGTCAGGTCATCTACAGGTCATCTACAGGTCATCTACAGGTAAGACTGTCAGGTCATCTACAGGTAAGACTGTCAGGTCATCTACAGGTAAGGCTGTCAGGTCATCTACAGGTAAGACTGTCAGGTCATCTACAGGTAAGACTGTCAGGTCATCTACAGGTAAGACTGTCAGGTCATCTACAGGTAAGACTGTCAGGTCATCTACAGGTAAGACTGTCAGGTCATCTACAGGTAAGACTGTCAGGTCATCTACAGGTAAGACTGTCAGGTCATCTACAGGTAAGACTGTCAGGTCATCTACAGGTCATCTACAGGTAAGACTGTCAGGTCATCTACAGGTAAGGCTGTCAGGTCATCTACAGGTCATCTACAGTACAGGTAAGGCTGTCAGTAGTGTTTATGTTGGGTGATTTCCACCTGTACGCCGGGTGTCACACACGCTTGTTACTGCAGATAGATTCTACCTGTCTGCAGCCTGTTTGCAGCCTGTTTGCAGCTAAAGCGCTAATCTCTCTATCTCTCCGTCTCTCCATCCCTCCATCTCTACATGGGGGGGAGTTGGAATCGATGAAGGAAATACCAGCTCTGCTTAACTGACAGACTGAGTCTGACAGCCAGAGTGGTCAGGAGCACAGCACACACTTCTGTCTGGGGTGGGGGGGGGCTGAGTCAGTCTCCAGTTTCCTCACCTGATGAGGGCAGCACCTTCAGCCCCTGTGTGTGTGTGTGTGTGTGTGTGTGTGTGTGTGTGTGTGTGTGTGTGTGTGTGTACACACTGATGGCTGCCTGGGGTTCGACACGACAAGGTGGCATTAATCACTGTCCAAAAGGGTCTGCCTCACTCACAGACTGCACACACACACACACACACACACACACACACACACACACACACACACACACACACACACACACACACACACACACACCTATCCTCTGTAACACCACAGTGGCTAGGTAGCTGGTGGGTAATAAGTTAGCTTTAGGCCCTCAGCCTCTGACCCTCTTTCAAGTCAAACAAATGATCACCAACACACACACACACACACACACACACACACACACACACACACACACACCTCCCTCAGGCTCCAATTACCAGCCCTTTGACCCCTGACCTCTGCTGTGACAGACAAATGGTGATGTGTGTTGGCACTGAACGAACCAGCCAATGAAACGACAATCAGCTTTACGAGTGTGTTGGTTGGCCACGATAGAAAAACACCTTCCTATTGGCTGTCACACAGACATAAACAACAAACCACAAACTGTTGGAGGGGGAGGAGGAAGAGGAGGAAGAGGAGGGGGAGGAGGAGGAGGAAGAGGAGGAGGGGGAGATATTTAGAAAATCCTTAGAAAACACATGACTAAGACATGATTGACAGGACAGGAATGTCCCAGGGCAGCTGGTAGCAGTGGAGGTGGTGACTTCACCCACAGGAGAGAGCTTGTCTGAGGTTGGTTATCTCTCTGCCTCAGCCTGACTCACCAGCCTAGAGGGATGCATATGGAAGAGTGAGGACAAGTCAGGAGTCACGCACACACACACACACACACACACACACACACACACACACACACACACACACACACACACACACACACACACACACACACACACACACACACACACACAAACACACACACACACACACACTCACACACACACACACACACACACACACACACACACACACAAACACAAACACACACACACACACACACACACACACACACACACACACACACACACACACTCAGACACACACACACACACACACACTCACAGGCACATGCACACACACACACACTCACACACACTTCATCCTTCATCGCTGTGAACATCCTGTTTCACACAACCACAAGCCAGCCAGCTGCACAAGTGTCACAGACACAGTCTACACCCTGACAGACAGACAGAGACAGACAGACAGACAGACAGGCAGACAGTCAGGCAGGCAGGCAGGCAGGCACACAGACAGACAGACAGGCAGACAGGCAGACAGTCAGGCAGGCAGGCAGGCACACAGACAGACAGACAGACAGGCAGGCAGACAGACAGATAGATAGACAGACAGGCAGACAGGCAGACAGGCAGACAGACAGGCAGACAGGCAGGCAGACAGGCAGGCAGGCAGGCAGGCAGGCAGGCAGACAGACAGACAGACAGGCAGGCAGACAGGCAGACAGGCAGGCAGGCAGGCAGACAGACAGGCAGGCAGGCAGGCAGGCAGGCAGGCAGGCAGGCAGGCAGGCAGGCAGGCAGACAGGCAGCCAGGCAGACACACACACACACACACACACACGCTCTGAATGTTCAAACTCACACAAGGACAACCCTGGAGGCTTTAATACCACTTGGACAAAGGGAGAGCAAAAGGTGATAAAGAAAAAAACATAAAATAAAATGTGAGGAATGTTCTCCCACCCTGCATTCCTCTGCTGCCTCCTCTCTCCGGGCAGCGCTCCCGCCTCCACAGAGGGACAGAGGCTGCAGGGAGGCTGCCTGCTCCCATCTGACGGCTCATTTAACCTCTTTAGAAGAGCTTTCACATGAGACACCGCTAGGCTAGGCTAGGCTAGGTCTACAGCTTTTCACATGAGGCAGCGCTAGGCTAGGCTAGGTCTACAGCTTTTCACATGAGGCAGCGCTAGGCTAGGCTAGGTCTATAGCTTTTCACATGAGGCAGCTCTAAGCTAGGTTAGGCATATAGCATCATTACACAACCCTGGTTGGTGCCAATCTTTATGGATTAGAGAGAGAGAGAGAAAGAGAGAGAGCGAGCGAGAGGGAAAGAGAGAGAGACAGAGAGAGAGAGACTGCTAAGCCCCTTTCATTCCCACAGCGGGGTTCAGGGGAGGTAAAGAAATAAGCAGGAAAATGGAAATGACAATCACGCGTTGCAAACACCTCCATCTAACCCACATGAGCTACTATTAATAGACACAGAGATGGAGGGGGGGGTAGAGCACAATGGGAGACAGAGAGAGAGAGGGGGATTGGTTGTTGGTGTGTCTGGGTTATCTAAAACATGATGTGGTAGAGGGGGAGGTAGAGATGGAGGTATAAGGCAGAGAGGAGGAAGAGGAGGAGGAGGAGGAAGGGAGGAGCAGAGAGAGAGGGAGAGAGAGAGAGGGAGAGATAATGGGGGGGGAGGGAGGGAGAGACTGTGACTCATCCTCCTTTCCTGCTGTGAAAACTTAATTTTGACAGACTGTTTACCTGCTGACAAGCACACACACACACACACACACACACACACACACACACACACACACTGTACCGACACACTGTAAACACACTGTAAACACACACTCTCAGCCTAGGCCCTAATGGCAGCCTTTAACACAGCCATGGTGAGGGGGTAGAGAGAAGCTACTTTCCCCTGACAAAGACCTCCCACGGTGGGGAGAAACAGCCTGGGCGGGGTGAGGGTGGAGGTGTGGGCGTGGTGGAGGTGGAGGTGGGGGGGAGGCTGTTATTACCCTGAATCTGACTGCAAATTGCCCCAGTTCTGCCTGGCAACGAGCGTGGTGTTGTTGTAAATGGGGGGGGGCGTGGTGTTGTAATGGGGGTAGCGTGGGGTTGTAATGGGGGGGGGGGTGCGGTGTTGTAATGGGGGGGGGGGCGTGGTGTTGTAATGGGGGGGGGGCGTGGTGTTGTAATGGGGGGGAGCGTGGGGTTGTAATGGGGGGAGCGTGGTTTGTAATGGGGGGGGGCCTGGTGTTGTAATGGGGGGGTGGGTGTGGTGTTGTAATGGGGGGGAGCGTGGTGTTGTAATGGGGGGGAGCGTGGTGTTGTAATGGGGGGGTGGGCGTGGTGTTGCAATGGGGGGGGTGTGGTGCTGTAATGGGGGAGCGGGGTGTTGTAATGGGGGGGTGGGTGTGGTGTTGTAATGGGGGGAGTGTGGTGTTGTAATGGGGGGTCTGTACATGTTTATTACCAGAATTACCTCTGACTATCTCTCTGATCCACCTGCAGCACTGTGCTGACTCAGACAGCTGTGTGTGTGTGTGTGTGTGTGTGTGTGTGTGTGTGTGTGTGTGTGTGGGCCTGTATACATGACTGTGTGCCACCCCCCCGCCACCACCCCCACCCCCCCCACCCCCTCCAACCACAGACAGGTGTGTTTCTACCTGACTCACTTCTGAGTCAACAGGAACGGGCATCTCTCCAACCTAACTCTCCACACATACACACACACACACACACACACACACACACACACACACACACACACACACACACACATGCATATGAACACACACACACACACATAAACACATGTACACACACACACACACACACACACACACACACACACACACACGCCCCCGCACACTGCAGGGCTAAACAATCATTAAGACAGGTGCATCACAACCCTCAAGGCCGCATTTGGCATCCACATAAAACCCGACAGTGTGCTTTGATGCGCCGATCGAACTCCCCGTACGGCATATCAACTAACGACTCTCTAACGACTCACTCTACATCAACGTTGTGGCGCAACGATAAACAGCCGTAATCAGAGTCAGGGCTCTGGGCTTGGCCCCCAGGGGGATTGGGGAACCAGAACCTGGGCTTTTCACGTCAACATCCAGCCTCCTCTCATGCCTTCTGCGGCTCTAACTGCGGAGCTGCTGCTGCCAGCCGTGTCTTTGTATACTTAGTTTTGCCGGCACGTGAAAAAAAGAGGCGCAAGAGTCTGACTCTCTAGGTGGCGTGCCGCGGCAGCCAGCGCGAGACACGCTTGAGACACGTGTCTCACACGGGGGCTGTGTGGCTGCTCTAACCCCGTTAACGTGGGCGAACGAAATGAAACGCACACGCGCTGCTGAGCTTGACGCTTGCGGTGTGAACCGGCCTCATCCTGGTAGGTCATCTCAGCAGACAAGGAGGCGGTTTCTACCAGTAATCTAGCTAGCGTGGTCGGTAATCTTCAGCAAATCCGAACAATAGTCTAATACCATTTCCCCACACAGAGCAGAACTTTAGATCTTCTCTCTCTTGCAGGCTAATGAGGTATGATGGGAGGTGGGTGGGGGTGGGGGTGGGGGTGGGGCATAGGGGGGTGCAGGTGGGGGTGGAGTAGTGGGGGGAGGTGGGGGGGTTATAATTGTTGAGTTTTCACCCTGCCACAGCAAGCTAACCATCATGGATTCCATTCAAGTCCCCATTCAAATTAGTTTTCTCTTTTTTTCTTTTCGAACCTTATCTCTTCAGAACAAAAGGGCTTAGAGGAACAGAACGGGCTGTGCTTATATAAGCAGACAGACACAGAGGGAACTAGACTAGACCCAGCTAACCACAGAGTCCACTAGACTAGACCCAGTTAACCAAAGAGTCCACTAGACTAGACCCAGTTAACCACAGAGTCCACTAGACTAGACCCAGCTAACCAAAGAGTCCACTAGACTAGACCCAGCTAACCAAAGAGTCCACTAGACTAGACCCAGTTAACCACAGAGTCCACTAGACTAGACCCAGTTAACCACAGAGGCCACTAGACTAGACCCAGCTAACCACAGAGTCCACTAGACTAGACCCAGCTAACCACAGAGTCCACTAGACTAGACCCAGCTAACCACAGAGTCCACTAGACTAGACCCAGCTAACCACAGAGTCCACTAGACTAGACCCAGTTAACCACAGAGTCCACTAGACTAGACCCAGTTAACCAAAGAGTCCACTAGACTAGACCCAGTTAACCAAAGAGTCCACTAGACTAGACCCAGTTAACCACAGAGTCCACTAGACTAGACCCAGCTAACCACAGAGTCCACTAGACTAGACCCAGCTAACCACAGAGTCCACTAGACTAGACCCAGTTAACCACAGAGTCCACTAGACTAGACCCAGTTAACCAAAGAGTCCACTAGACTAGACCCAGTTAACCAAAGAGTCCACTAGACTAGACCCAGTTAACCACAGAGTCCACTAGACTAGACCCAGTTAACCACAGAGTCCACTAGACTAGACCCAGTTAACCAAAGAGTCCACTAGACTAGACCCAGTTAACCAAAGAGTCCACTAGACTAGACCCAGTTAACCAAAGAGTCCACTAGACTAGACCCAGTTAACCACAGAGTCCACTAGACTAGACCCAGCTAACCAAAGAGTCCACTAGACTAGACCCAGTTAACCACAGAGTCCACTAGACTAGACCCAGCTAACCAAAGAGTCCACTAGTGTAGACCCAGTTAACCACAGAGGCCACTAGACTAGACCCAGTTAACCACAGAGGCCACTAGACTAGACCCAGCTAACCAAAGAGTCCACTAGTGTAGACCCAGTTAACCACAGAGGCCACTAGACTAGACCCAGCTAACCAAAGAGTCCACTAGTGTAGACCCAGTTAACCACAGAGGCCACTAGACTAGACCCAGCTAACCAAAGAGTCCACTAGTGTAGACCCAGTTAACCACAGAGTCCACTAGACTAGACCCAGCTAACCAAAGAGTCCACTAGTGTAGACCCAGTTAACCACAGAGTCCACTAGACTAGACCCAGTTAACCAAAGAGTCCACTAGACTAGACCCAGCTAACCACAGAGTCCACTAGACTAGACCCAGTTAACCACAGAGTCCACTAGACTAGACCCAGCTAACCAAAGAGTCCACTAGTGTAGACCCAGTTAACCACAGAGTCCACTAGACTAGACCCAGTTAACCAAAGAGTCCACTAGACTAGACCCAGCTAACCACAGAGTCCACTAGACTAGACCCAGTTAACCACAGAGTCCACTAGACTAGACCCAGCTAACCAAAGAGTCCACTAGACTAGACCCAGTTAACCACAGAGGCCACTAGACTAGACCCAGTTAACCACAGAGTCCACTAGACTAGACCCAGCTAACCAAAGAGTCCACTAGACTAGACCCAGTTAACCACAGAGGCCACTAGACTAGACCCAGTTAACCAAAGAGTCCACTAGACTAGACCCAGTTAACCAAAGAGTCCACTAGACTAGACCCAGTTAACCAAAGAGTCCACTAGACTAGACCCAGCTAACCAAAGAGTCCACTAGACTAGACCCAGTTAACCACAGAGTCCACTAGACTAGACCCAGTTAACCAAAGAGTCCACTAGACTAGACCCAGTTAACCACAGAGTCCACTAGACTAGACCCAGCTAACCAAAGAGTCCACTAGACTAGACCCAGTTAACCACAGAGTCCACTAGACTAGACCCAGCTAACCAAAGAGTCCACTAGACTAGACCCAGTTAACCAAAGAGTCCACTAGACTAGACCCAGTTAACCACAGAGTCCACTAGACTAGACCCAGTTAACCAAAGAGTCCACTAGACTAGACCCAGTTAACCAAAGAGTCCACTAGACTAGACCCAGTTAACCAAAGAGTCCACTAGACTAGACCCAGTTAACCAAAGAGTCCACTAGACTAGACCCAGTTAACCAAAGAGTCCACTAGTGTAGACCCAGTTAACCACAGAGTCCACTAGACTAGACCCAGTTAACCACAGAGTCCACTAGACTAGACCCAGCTAACCAGAGTCCACTAGTGTAGACCCAGTTAACCACAGAGGCCACTAGACTAGACCCAGTTAACCAAAGAGTCCACTAGACTAGACCCAGCTAACCAGAGTCCACTAGTGTAGACCCAGTTAACCACAGAGGCCACTAGACTAGACCCAGTTAACCACAGAGTCCACTAGACTAGACCCAGCTAACCAGAGTCCACTAGTGTAGACCCAGTTAACCACAGAGGCCACTAGACTAGACCCAGTTAACCACAGAGGCCACTAGACTAGACCCAGCTAACCACAGAGTCCACTAGACTAGACCCAGCTAACCAGAGTCCACTAGTGTAGACCCAGTTAACCACAGAGTCCACTAGTTTAGACCCAGTTAACCACAGAGGCCACTAGACTAGACCCAGTTAACCACAGAGTCCACTAGACTAGACCCAGCTAACCAGAGTCCACTAGTGTAGACCCAGTTAACCACAGAGGCCACTAGACTAGACCCAGTTAACCACAGAGTCCACTAGACTAGACCCAGTTAACCACAGAGTCCACTAGACTAGACCCAGTTAACCACAGAGTCAACTAGACTAGACCCAGTTAACCACAGAGTCCACTAGACTAGACCCAGTTAACCACAGAGTCCACTAGACTAGACCCAGTTAACCACAGAGTCCACTAGACTAGACCCAGTTAACCACAGAGTCCACTACCCTAGACCCAGTTAACCACAGAGTCCACTAGACTAGACCCAGTTAACCAAAGAGTCCACTACCCTAGACCCAGCTAACCAGAGTCCACTAGTGTAGACCCAGTTAACCACAGAGGCCACTAGTGTAGACCCAGTTAACCACAGAGTCCACTACCCTAGACCCAGCTAACCAGAGTCCACTACCCTAGACCCAGCTAACCAGAGTCCACTAGTGTAGACCCATTTAACCACAGAGTCCACTAGTGTAGACCCAGTTAACCACAGAGTCCACTAGACTAGACCCAGTTAACCACAGAGTCCACTAGTGTAGACCCAGTTAACCACAGAGTCCACTAGACTAGACCCAGTTAACCACAGAGTCCACTGGTGTAGACCCAGTTAACCACAGAGTCCACTAGACTAGACCCAGTTAACCACAGAGTCCACTAGACTAGACCCAGTTAACCACAGAGTCCACTAGTGTAGACCCAGTT
>NC_137678.1:54012570-54027570 GCF_963989245.1 Nansenia antarctica | reverse complement strand
GGGAGGCTAGGGGGAGGCTGGGGCAGGCTGGGGGAGGTTGGGGGAGGTTGGGACCATCACCACCATTCAGGACCAGCACCACCAGCTCAGTGGGACAAACACTGATCATAAGCCAGGAAGATGAGGTTAATGAAAAGGTGCAAGACAGAGGGAGACAGAGAAGGCAGAGAGATAGGGGGGGAGGAGGGGAGAGAGTAGAGAGGCTAGGAAGAGAGAGAGAGAGAGAGAGAGAGAGAGAGAGAGAGAGAGAGAAAGAGAGAGAGAGAGAGTTTAAAGAGTTTGGCTGAGGGGGGGCAGGGAAACATGAAGAATTTACTGCTTTCCCATCTCTCTCCCTCTTTCTCTCTCCCTCTCTTTCTCTCTTTCTCTTGACCTTTGGCACACATAATCTACCTGAGAATGGACTGACCAGGAGAGAGAGAGAAAGAGTGAGGGAGAGAGAAGGAGTGAGGGAGAGAGAGTGAGAGAGAAACAGAGACAGAGAAACAGACAGAGAGACACAGAGAGACAGAGAGAGAGAGAGAGAGAGAGAGAGAGAGAGAGAGAGAGAGAGAGAGAGGGGGAGAGGGGGAGAGGGAGGGAGGGAGGAGGGGAGAGAGGGAGCCAAAACCTGCTTTTCTTCCTAAGCTGCAGTCCTGACCCTGAGGAGATCTTACAGCACAAACCGTCACATGCTATACATCACCATCACAGCCGCGAGGAGGGGAGGAGGAGGGGTGGAGGGGGAGGGGAGGAGGGGCGGGGAAGGGGAGAAAACATGCCTTGGCAGGCTAGAATAGACCAGGCCAGGCCACATCTCTCTTCTCTCTTCTCTCTCTCTCTCTCTCTTTCTCCTTCCAGGAAGACAGCCATGGAGATGACCTGCGGAACGTTAGCCTAGCCTAGCCTAGCCTAGCCAGCTCTCCTCTCATGGTCAGATCAGTGTGTCCCTCCGGTTGTAGGCGGGCCCCCAGTCATCTCCCAGGGCTGCCATAGCTTAACTATTCTACAGTAGTCTCTGTTATCGTCCCTGAGCGCTACTGAGGCCCCAAGAGTAGGCAGGCCACAGCTGATCTAGACAGGGAGGCCTGTTCACTACTGTTTGGTGCTTTTCAATAATAATAATAATAATTTCCTGCAAATGTTGCAGCTCAAAGTGCTTTAAATCATTATATAATCATCATTTCATTCATTTCAGTGCTGTTTGGTGCTCTTAGTGCTGTTCGGTGGTGTTTGGTGGTGTTTAGTGGTGTTTGGTAATGTTTGTTGCTTGTCAGTGCTGTTTGGTGGAGTCTGGTGCTGTTTGGTGGTGTTTGGTGCTGTTTGGTGGAGTCTGGTGCTGTTCGGTGCTGTCTGGTGGTGTTTGGTGGAGTCTGGTGCTGTTCAGTGCAGTTTGGTGGTGTGTGGTGGTGATTGGGGGTGTTTGGGGTGTTTGGTGCTGTCTGGTGCTGTCTGGTGCTGTCTGGTGCTGTTCGGTGGTGTGTGGTGGTGTTTGGGGGTGTTTGGTGCTGTTTGGGGGTGTTTGGGGGTGTTTGGTGCTGTTTGGGGGTGTTTGGTGCTGTTTGGGGCTGTTTGGGGGTGTTTGGTGCTGTTTGGGGGTGTTTGGGGGTGGTTGGAGGTGTTTGGGGGTGTTTGGGGGTGGTTGGAGGTGTTTGGTGGCAGGAGGGACCTGGGTCAGAACGGGCAATCTGAAACATCCATCATCAGCTTCAAAGCGGGGTCAGAGGTCAGGAAGGGTGACCTAGTGATTAGCTACAGATGTCCTCTCTGACTGGGCTGGGGTCAGGGGTCAGGGGTCAGGGGGAGAACCTAGGGTCACTCTGAATCTACAGTCCACCACCACACTGGTTGCTGGTTTACTGGGGAAGTGATTTAGTATCATCTTACATTCACAAGAGGTTGTCAGTGGAGGTGGTTGTCAGTGGTTAAGACTTTTGGGGGTGGGAGCAAGGACCGTGTGATCTAGTGACGTGTAGTTATGTGTTTTTAGCATGTTCTATCAGCATGCTATGATGTGCTAAACATGCAGTTAGATGTTACATAGCGATGTTGTTTCTTCACTTAAAATGGATTTTATAAATCTCTTCATCGCCTCCATGTTAAAAAGTAATTTCTGCAGTGCTGCTAACATAACGGTACACTTTATTATTATTAGTATCATAACACAGCAATGACGTGGAAATTTGACACATTTTTAAATATGCCACTATTTATCATTATTCTAATGTGCTTTTATATGTCTCTTTTTCGGATGAGGTAAAGCAGTGTGGAGGGGAAAAAGGAACCCAACTCCATGCACATCCCAGCTGGCTGCACATGTTCCTTCTACTGGGATTACAAGCTCTTGCTTTAAGAGAGATTTTATGTTGCACTGTAAAACGGAGATTACCAGTTAAGACTGGGCTATTTTTTTGTTGCGGAATAATGCATACTTTGTTTCTTGTTACATTTGTTTGTTTTTCAGAGAAGACGATTGAATAAAATATTGAAATATTATTGAGACAAAAGTTTTGTTGATATGTATATTGACTAAAGTAATTGTTATATTAATTAAGCAATGAACACAGACACATCGTCTATGGAGGTAGGAGAGAGAGAGAGAGAGAGAGAGAGAGAGAGAGAGAGAGAGAGAGAGAGAGAGAGAGAGAGAGAGAGAGAGAGAGAGAGAGAGAGAGAGAGAGAGGGAAGACAATGACTACGTTTACATAAACACCATATTCCTGTATTAATCGGAATATGCTCAATATTCCGATTGGGCAAGAGTCATGTAAACACGTGCCGCACAGGATTAAGATTGCAGAATATTCTGAATAAGACCCCTGGCATGCCTGTTTGAATCTGAATATTAGTATATGTATCACTTAATCGGAAAATCTAAAATATTCGGAATATTCAGTTACGCCTGCGCATGCTCGTCTGCGCATTCGCAGGGAATCCTTGGTTTTGTTGTTGTTAGGGACGGCATAGCAAGCCACATTAGACTTGACCAGTGCTGTGATATTATTTATCATCTTAGAAACATCTTAGCAAGAGGCACTCCAACAATTATCATAACGTTTATTATGCATCAGCTCTTTTTATACAACCTACATTTACACAGATGAATAACGTATACATCTTGGATGTAAGTGGAGAGGAGATCGGGAGTTGACAATACTAACGAATGAATGAAAATGAATGAATTTCTAATATTTTACGGTACTGCCTCAATTATATTTGAACCATTTTCTCGGTCTACCAGCATGCGCATGCCCAGTGCACCTGAATACGCGGTTCCATGTGGCCAGAGATTCTTTAGCCAATTAACATGTAAACGGAATATTCCAGTTGCTATAGCGCATATAAACACCTTATTCGGAATATTACATTAACCAGAATATTGACCTTAATCGTTATGGTGTATGTATACGCAGTCATTGTCTGTGGAGGGAGGGGAGAGAGGGAGGGAGGAGCAGGGGGAGAGGGAGGGAGGAGAGAGAGGGAGGAGAGGGAGGGAGGAGAGAGAGAGAGGGGAGTGAGAGAGAGGGGAGACAGACAGTGTCACTGTGGGGGGAGGACGCAGCAGTGGGTCATGCTTTACAGAGCGAGTCATCCAGCGTCTGTCTGACGCACACGCCTGTCCCCGATTCACCTCACACGCACACACACACACGCGCACACACACACACGCACAAACACACACACGCTCTCTCCACACACACACACGCTCTCTCACACACACACACACACACACACACACGCTCTCTCACACACACACACACACACACACACACTCTCTCTCTCACGCACGCACAAACTGCTGCTGCTGGCTCTCTCAGTGCAGATCGTCTACGCCGTCACTCAAACACCCCCCCCCCCCCACCTCCTTCTGAAACCCCCCCCCCCTCTGCCTCCTCTCCCAACCCCCCCTCTCTGACACACACTGAGATGCTCTCTGCAGATACTGAGAACCAACACCTAAAAACAGACAAATGCAAAGCAGGAGAGAGGGGGAGAGAGAGATAGAGACAGACAGAAAGAAAGAGAGAGAGAGAGAGAGAGGGAGGGATGAGAGAGAGAGAGAGAGAGAGAGAGAGAGAGAGAGGGAGAAAGATAGAGAGAGAAAGAGAGGGAGAGAGATAGATAGAGAGAGAAGAGAGAGAGGGAGAGAAACACTGAAGTGTCAATCATGTTTGATCTCCTACAGATAAGGCAAAGCAGTAGGTTTCTATGACTGACTGTACTGTTCCTATCTTACATGGGCCACACACACACACAGAACAAGGAAGGGACAGGGTTTGCAAATGAAGGGGGCCCTGGCCTTCCTGTCCCAGACCAGACCAGGAAGCAACCTGAGGTTGAGTTTCTACTCCTCACTCACTTCCTCTGCATTACTCACTCATGACCACATACACACTGCTCTCTCTCTCTCTCTCTCTCTCTCTCTCTCTCTCTCTCATCTGTGTGTGTGTGTGTGTGTGTGTGTGTGTGTGTGTGTGTGTGTGTGTGTGTGTGTGTGTGTGTGTGTGTGTGTGTGTGTGTGTGTGTGCTCTTTAAAGCATGGCTCTGTCTGACTAGCTGCAGGCAGAGGCAGCAGACACACCTCCCTCACATTCCTCTGCTCTGATTACCAACATGAGTTAGCCTAGCCTAGCCTAGCGTAGCTTAGCCTAGCCTGAGGCCTAGCCAGGGAGACTGAGGCCTAGCTTAGCCTAGCCTGAGGCCCAGCTACATCAGGGAGACTGAGGCCTAGCCTAGCCTAGCCTGAGGCCCAGCTACATCAGGGAGACTGAGGCCCTGCTACGTCAGTATGACCTCTCTGTCCATGTGGTGTTAGAACAGGATAAGGACTGTGTCCGTGTCACATAGGTCAGCAAGGAAGGACATCCATCCTCTCTACACTGGGACCACTTTCCTTGGCACAGCAAGGAAACTGTGCATCCGAGTGTGAGTGTGTGTGTGTGTGTGTGTGTGTGTGTGTGTGTGTGTGTGTGTGTGTGTGCGCGCGAGAGAGCCTGTATGATAACCAGCTTATTCTCCATTAGAGCACTCTCAGCTACATACAAGGTCAGGGAGGGAGGGAGGGAGGGAGGGAGGAGAGGGGGTAGGGGGGGGGGGGTGCTAGAGAGAGGGAGACAGCAAGAGATGTGGTAAGAGAGAGATAGGGAGAGAGAAGGGGGTGGGGTGAAATGGAGAGGGAAGGAAGGAAAGAGATGGAAGAGAGGTAGAGAGGGGGTAGGGAGGGAGGGAGGGAGAGGGAGAGAGGGGTGAGTGTGGGGGGGGACGGGACAGCTCAGTAGAAGGAGAACAGACAGACTGAGCGGTGCTGTAAACCTGAGGGTTCACAGGCCCAGACCAGACCTCCAGTAACAACACTGGCCTCTCCCTGACGCCCAGGACACAACCTCACTCTCCAGAGGGGGGGGCAGTAGTGGGGGTGGGGGGGGCAGTAGTGGAGGGGGGGGGGGGGGGGCAGTAGTGGAGGGGGGGCAGTAGTGGGGGTGGGGGGGGCAGTAGTGGAGGGGGGGGGGGCAGTAGTGGAGGGGGGGCAGTAGTGGGGGTGGGGGGGCAGTAGTGGAGGGGGGGGGAGTAGTGGGGGTGGGGGGGCTGCTAGTGGGTTTCAAAAACAACTCACTAGCAGCTAACCTGCAGAAAGACACCACATAACCCCCCCCCCCCCTCTCTCTCTCTCAATAAGCCTGGCTGAATGGTATTAAAACCCAGCCCCCATGTTCAACAAGAGAGACAGAGAAACAGAGAGAGAGACACACACACACACACACACACCAGTCCCACCCTCCCCCTCAGGATTAGCCCTCAAAAACCTTGACATTTCCGATAAACACAACCGCCGACCAGATCCCCACCACCTCTCCACCTCTCCCCCCTCCCCTCCCCCTCCTCTCCTCTCCCCTCCCCTCCCCTCCCCTCTCCTCTCCTCTCCTCTCCTCTCTCCCTCCCCCCCCCCTCCCTCCCCTCCCCTCCCCTCCTCTCCTCTCCTCTCCTCTCTCCCTCCCCTCTCTTCTCTTCTCTCCACCCCTCCCCCCTTCCCCACCGCTCTCCCTCCCCTCCCCCTCCTCCTCCTCCTCCTCTCTCCCTCTCCCCCCCCCCCCACTCCTCTCCTCTCTCCCCTCCTCCACTTCCCCATTCATTGTGACAGCTCTCTTTGTTAAAGTTAAAGCTGAACGCGCGGTCAGACTGGACCCCTCCTGCCCCTACCCCATGACCGGTGACCCCTGAGCAGCCCCCCCCCCCAGACCCTCCTCATCCCCTCCCACCATCCATCCATCCATACCTTTCAAACCAGGATGAACTGCTTTGGATCAGCAATCAAGGAATGCATCCCCCCCACCACGGCACAACACACACACACACACACACACACACACAAACTTGCACACATGCACAAACACACACACAAACTTGCACACATGCACACACACACATACACACGCTCGCAATCGACCAGTTCCAGATGCTCCTGACTCTCCTGGCTCTGGCTGCCACGCCCACCCAGGCAGTTTGCGTGTGTGTGTGTGTGTGTGTGTGTGTGTGTGTGTCACATGTCAGAGGAAGTGGAGATTCACTCAGCACCGATACGTACACACACACACACACACACACACACACACACACACACACACACACACACACACAGTCCTCCCCATGGATTACTCAGCCCCAGTGAAAGTCCTAATGCTAAGCCTTTAAACACACGTGGTGGTTATGCACATAACCATTGACGCAATACATTGAGAATACACAGGGCGCTAGAGACATTAATTACTCCCTCCATCCCTCCTTCCCTCCTTCCCTCCATCCCTGCCGGGTGACAGAGTTGATTGAGTTGACTGTGTCCTCACAGACAGCGCTGTGGATTACAGCTGATCATAGAGCTGTGCTCTCTGTGTGTGACTGACTGACTGACTGACTCGCTGGCTGGCTGGCTGGCTAGCTGATTGTCTGACTGGCTGGCTGACTGACTGACTGACTGACTGACTGACTGACTGACTATAGAGAAAGGTACAACAAGGGATCATTTCACTTCACGAACAACAATCTTTTTCCAAGAACTGACGGATTAAGTTCACTTGTTCATTTCCTGGGATCAGAGACAGAGAGAGAGAGTGATAAAGAGAGAGAGATGGAGAGATCTTGTGACAGCAGGCCTGTCTGAGGAGGTAAACATCAAACAGTGACCTGAGTAAGTGAGAAGCTAGTGAGATCCATTACCCCCTAACCCCCCCTACCCTCTGCCCCCCCCAGCCTCATCCCCCCAGCCACGCCCCCCCCACGTGAGTTAGATTGCTGAGCCATCCTGTCAGCCAACGGCTCTCATCATCTGACCACGAAACTTCTTGAATCACACACACAAACTCTCACACACACACACTCTCACACACACACACACACACACACACACACACACACACTATGCCCTATGGGAACCGTCACCACAGAGTTGCAACAACAAGCCAGCCAGTCTGCAGTAGCAACATCCTGCCAACCTGTCTAGGCCGCCCACAGCATGTCTCTCTCTTCCTCTCCTCCCCTCCCCTCCCTCCCGCCCTACTCCCCTCCCGCCACAGCGCCGCTGCGCCCGGGTTGGCTGATCCTCACCCAGCGCGACTGTGACATCATCATCATCTCTGAGAGCCACGTTTATCTGTCGCTGCTCACACGTTCTCTGCTCCGTCAGACCAGGGAGCTGTGCTGAGGAGGCCTGGGTACCACTACAGGTTCCCCAGGAGGAGGGGGGGAAGGGGGGGTACTGACTACAACTTCAGTACCCACAACTACAGGGGTCAGGGAGTCAGGGGGTCAGGGGTCCTACCTGCAGCTCGCACCAGGCCACCTCCACCGTGGTCTCCGTGTCCAGGCCCTTGTAGACAGTCTTGAAGGAACCCCGGCCGATCTCGATGTCGAACTTCAGGAAGCGGCCCCCCTCGGGTGACGTGCCCACCGCCTTGGTCTCTACCTCCTCCTCCTCGTCCAGCACCTTCCTGTCCGCCACGCGCTGCTCCGCCTCTGCGCGCGCCCGCGCCACCGCTCCCTTCTCCTCCTCCTCGCGCTTCTCCTCCGTCAGGCTGCTGCTGCTACTGCTCTCCTCCTCCTCATCCTCTTCCTCTTCCTCCACTTTACTGGGCACTCCGGCTGCCGTCACCACCTCCTCCGCCTCCTTCTTCTTCTCCTTCTCTGTCCGAGGCGCCGCCGCCAGGGCCGACCGCTCCCGCTCCTTCTCCTTCTTCTCCTCCCGCTGCTGTCTCTCCTTCTCCTCCCGCTCCCTCTCTTTCTCCTGCTCCTTCTCTCTCTCCTTCTTCTTCTCCTTGTCACTAACATCCAATGCTGCCGGGCGTGGCTCCAAATTAGTAGTACCAGCTCTGGCCGCACCTCCTCCTCCTCCTCCTCCTCCACCTCCTCCGTCGGCCTGCTCCTCGGCCACAGCCTCAGTCACCACCAGGCTGGGGGGCTCGGTCCCCGGTGCGCAGAGGGGGGGCCAGCAGGGTCCCAGCGGCCAGCAGGGTCCCAGCGGGGGCAGGCCCACGGTGGCCAGGCAGTCGGGCGGGGAGGCGAGTCTGACGGCCTTGCTGGGCAGGTCGAGGGCGGTGGCGTTGGAGTCGCAGATGACGCTGCGGCGGAAGAAGCGGTGTTCGGCCGTCTTCAGGTCGCGGTCCATGGTGTGGCGCCGCATGCGGACCTCCGAGCTGAGCTTCTCGCCCACGGAGTCCAAGCTGGCGCCGTTCACATTCTTGGGCGGGAAAGGGGCCAGGAAATTCATAGCCTGGGTGTCGGGGTTGTCGGACATCTTGTTACCGTGCGGGTGTGTGAGGAGAAGAAACGTATATTAAATAAATTACAAATAACCAAAAAGTGTAAACCTCCCCGACGGACAGACGTTCCTTGTGAAGTGAGGAGCACCTCTCTCTTTTTTCCCGACAAACTCCTGAGGAAAAAAAAAATATAGCTATATATAGATATGGGTATATAAAATAAAAATCTCTGCAAACCTCTAAGAGTTTGTTGTTGTTGCGGAGCCCCCTCTGTAAAAAAAAACGTCACTTAGCAACAGTTACTACGTTTACAGCGCTCTGGGGCGGGGCCGAGGAGAGGGGGCGTTCTTTTACAAATGGAAAAGAACAGGAAACAGTCAGAGAGTAGCAAGCGCTGCTGATGACGACACAAAATGGCCGTCAGACCCACACCATCCATCCTGCAGTGACACGGGGAGAGCCTTCATGAAGCATACGGGACCGCAAGAAGAGGAGGGCTGGAGCCTGCTGGGGCCTGCTGGAGCTGGGACACCCTGGACCACCGGTGGGGGTGGTGGTGGTGGAGGTGGTGGTAGAGGAGAGAAACCTCACCACTAACTCCTCCAAAAACAGGCCCAGATTCACTGAAAGAAAGCAGAGAGAGAGAGAGAGAGGGCGGGGGAGAGGGGCGGAGGAGGTAGACAGAGAGAGAGAGAGAGAGAGAGAGAGAAGCAGAGAGAGGCAAAGACACAGACAGAAGAGAAAGAGAAATAGAGAGAGGAGGGGGGGGGGGCAAGAGCAAAGACAGAGTAAGAGAGGGAGAGAGAGAAAATGAGTTTAATTGCACATCCAAATTTAGACCATCGCTGACCAACATCTTGACCCGGGAGGTCACTCTGTAGCAGAGGCTTGGTGCGGCAGGCAGCCCGGGAACAAGGGGGCGGGCCCGTGTGATTCTCTGTCAGAAAATGTCACAAGCAGACTCTGAAAAAAAGATATAAACTCCCACTGGTGTTTACCTAGTAGTTACTAGGCAGGCTATAATTATAGACATACAGTGGGTACTTTCTGGTACTGATTTGAAGCCAAAGAATTTAACACAATTAACAAAACGGTGTAATAAAGTAAAGTATAACTATAACACATTAAAAATAAACCCTGTATTATTAGCTTACTCGATACTATTTTAACATGTCATGTCTATGTAAAGGATTCTCCTTCGCTGTTGATGACACATCTTCAGAAAGGCATTCAACTTGTCTGAATGCACAAAATGACTAACTGAAGAAAACGTTACAACAACTATCCGTAATAACCTTTCAACGAGAATGTGACTTCACTTTTTAACTAGTCAGGGTATTGAATTTGGTGTAATGTTGTAATAGCTTGACATTAACTAACGTAACGATGTGCCACATCTGTAACTTTCGATGAGATCAATAATCTCTGATCGATAATCTCAGTGCGTATACACGTACAAGCATCACCTAACGTGGGGCAGATGAAACACATGTTAGCAGACACCTCTATGATTTACCGCTAAGGTCCGGGGACAGAGGTCGGAGCACACCACCACATGACACAGAGTTACCAAAACCAATAGGCTATAAATACTTTATTTATCAACAATTCATAAGTCTTACAGGAGATTATTAGTGGGCTGACCGGCCCTGCCAAGACCTATACCCCCCTCAAGCAGTCCATCCCAGTTAACCAGCGCATAAGGCACTACGTGCAGTTCACACCCCTGGATTAACCAGCTATCATACAGAATAATTTTCACCCTATAATAATAGGCACACATGATTTCACCCTCTCACTAGGCACACATGATTTCACCCTCATCTCAAATTGATGCTATGTTAGTTAGAACTAACTTTTTACTTTACATAAAGTATTCAGTATATAGAAAATATGAAATATGTTAAGGAATATATTGAAATTATAAGAATTGTAAAGCAATTAAAACGATTATTATATATATATATATATATATATATATATTATTATTATATAAATAAAAAGTATTATATTTTTTCAGAATGTATATATGAATTGTAATTCCAGAGCAAGGTGTCCTTCTGTCCTGTACATTATCTTTGATTAATTAACAAAAACGGAAGAAAAAAAACTACCTATTATTAAGGACTACTGTATCAAGGATCACTGTATCATGTTGACGTGTTGACGTTGACGTGACGTGACGTGATCCACGGTAGGTAGAATAGAACTAGCATAGCATTCCCAGCTCGCCTATGATGAGAAAGGGTACCGATTCGTTTCACGGCCGACATGAAAGTTACATCACAACACCCCAATCTCTTCTTCTCACAAATCATTAACTACAACGTGTCTGTAGCCTTACTGTTATCTGGACAATATAAATATATGTATATATGTATATATAAAGGCAATGCTAGATTTAGTATCTACATTGTACTGTCATATAAGTACCGCGCGCTAACCGATTGCGCCACTGGAGCTCCAATGGTAGGCGCCTACGGCTCCGCAGTTGAGCTTATGAACACTCGTCACGTCAAAAAAAAAAAAAAAGTGACATCTAAAGTTCTTGTTTTGTTGTTGTTCTATCAGTTGGATTATCAAATAAACACATCACCTTGTCTGACAACTGTTTCTGATACTTTCTGTAACTATTGCTTCTGGTTAGTTAGCCCATGAAATGGCTTGTTTACCTCAGCAAAGCTAGCTAACTACGTCACATATCTATGCTATAGCTAGCTGAGCTGATGATCACTCACCGTCACCGAGCGTCGTGTTATAACGTGGCAAAGGGTTATAAAGGATATAATTTTTGCACTGAACAAACAAGTCGTGTGTTCTTCTCCACCACTTCACGAAGAAGTGTTTCCTTTTGTGTCGTCGTGCTCGATAATGTACGGTGTTCCCGACACTAGTAGCTGCGCTGCGCTGTGTGTGACGGCCGCCCGGACAAAACGGCGGGAATCGGTGTCCTCGGTGTCGCGCGACACATCACGCGACACCCACCCATCACCTGACAGTTGGTTTGTTTTTGCTTTTATATTATATTATATGTATATTTAATTAAAACACAGGTATGAGTCTGGATAGTCTCTTCCAACAAATCCTACAAACTGAACAACAGATATCGGAGAAAACAAGACAATGTCAAGAGGGTGAGCTGGTCAAGAACACTGAATACGGTAATCTGATTGGACAAAGAGGCGTTCCACGGGTGCTGATCAAGATTCCAGAGCGAGTTGACGAACGCCGTCACATGCTCCAGCGGAGTTGCAGAGAGGCGCGCCTCAGAGAGAGACAGACAGAGGCGCGCTGCGTAGTAAAGGACACACAGTGTCATGAAGTTCTTGTTTGTAACTTAATTGTTGTTGCTGTATGTAAAGCACTTTGAATTGTCCCTGTTGTATGAAATGTGCTACACAAATAAACTTCCCTTGCCAGTAGGAAATCAACTTAAATGTCTACTTAGTCACGTACATCGCATACAGTCGTAATTGATCCAGTGAAACGCTTTGACATCATCTTAACTAATGTCTCTCGTCGTGTCCTGACGTTAAATCAATATTGACAGAGGCCAATTGACGGTTAACAGGTGGTTTTGACTGGAATAACCTTTAAATCACACAAATCAGAGTTGATCACTTTAAGTATTAAGGCAATGCTGTCAACAATGATAAACCAATCCTTTCTACACTACAGGCAGTCCGGCATACATGTTCTATCAGACCGTCTACCTTTCCAGACAGGCCAGCGGAGCCCAGGTCTCCCCGGACTAGCATGGCAGGCTAGCGGGACAGCTACATCTGCTGCCGTGGTTCTAGCTTTTGGATAAACGTATTCTTAGCTTCTTATAGCTTATAGATAAACGAATTGTAATACACGTGAAAGGCCGATATTGTTAACTAAAGTGAACGTAAATAATGTGTTGTCTCGCCTTAAAAACAACTATTTGCTTGCAGCTAACCTTGTTAGCTATAAAGTGATGAACACGGCGTCGTCTTGGTTACGCTCGGCCGTGGCGATCAGCCGTTACGCACCGAAAACACTTTGGCTGCGTTCGTAAATTTGCCCTGGAAATCTGATCAGCACTCATGGTATGCCTCTTATCCAACCAAATTACTTGGTCCCTTTATGACGTTGAACCCAGTGTGCGCTCCGGCGCTCTCAGAGCGGATTTACGAACGCACCCAAAAGTTGTCTAATGATACAGCATCTTCGTTGCAGTTACAACATGTGAGCGCAAACGCGATAGACTTTCCAGACATAGACTTTCAATACATGTACTTTCCACATGGATTTTCCGTAGACTTTAAACATAGAATTTCCTGACATAAGACATTAAAGACATAGAATTTCCACATAGACTTTCAACATAAACTTTAATGTATACTTTAAACATAGACGTTCCTGACATAAGACTTTGAAGACATAGAATTTCCACATAGACTTTCAGTATAGACTTTAAACATAGACTTTCCACACAGGCTGCGTTCGTAAATTCGCTATGGAAATCTGATCAGCACTCTTGTCCAATCAAATTACTTGGTCCTTTTATGACGTCGAACCCAGTGTGCGCTCCGGCGCTCTCAGAGCGAATTTACGAACGCAGCCATTATAGACTACACATAGATTTACACATAATATACTTTCCAGATAGACTTTCCACCTACTAACTAGCCGATACGCCGAAGCACCCATCGACTAGATAGATAGTCAGTTCAGATGCTAGTTTAACCAGATGTTACAATGCAGTTGTTGACCATAAACACTGTCAAGCAAGCAAGCATCTGCGATGCCATCACATGGACACGGAGACCCACAGGCAGGCTGTGGGGCTGGTGGAGAAATCTTACCTTCTGTATCGTCACGGCCATTATTCTTTCATATAAGTTGAGTTGAACTTGGAACGAAAGCAATCTGTATCTCCGCTGCAAGGGGTTATCTTAAAAAAAATTGTAAATGTGCAAAAAATGTTGGCCCGAGTAGATCACATGATAGTTTGAAAAGGGTGCAAGAATAAGCGCATATCTACATTCACGCGTCCTCCTCCTCCTCCGGAGACCACCGACCCCCCGCCGAGCGACCAAACACCCAAGTTCAGATATCAGCAGCGTTGTCTGTCCACCGTCCCCAGCCAGCACACACCCTCTCCTCCACACACCCTCTCCTCCGACTGGATCAGTCGATCAGACTGGACGCAACCATTTCCTCATCTGTCCCACCAGCCTTGGCTCGATTCAGTTCTGATGACCTCGATATTTTACTCCACCTCCAACCGGTTGTTGTGGATCCGCTGCTGCTGCTGCTGGTGGTGCAACAATACAATACGGTGTTAAACAGCGCAAGAAACCCGCTGCGACTCACTACGTTATCCCGCCGTCCACAGTCTCGTCCCGACGACTCGATAATATCGAAAGCTATTTTCTTTAACCCACAACAGCGGCAGCGGGCAGCCACAATGACAACTATTTCAATATTACCACCAAGCCATCGATTATTTCGTTCGCGTCCACAGTCAGTCCGATGTCATGCAGCTGTTTCCCTCCCTTGGTTCGCTACTACATCCCCAGATGTCCGTCTCCCTCCCGGACCGTATCTGGCTTCAGCTCGCTGTCTTCCGACTGTCTGACTTCTGACGCGGGGCAGCTCGTCAGCGCCACACCAAAGATAGTAATAGGTACAAGAGAGTCAACCCCGCTCTGCTCTTTGCGAGAGAGCAGTAGACGAGGCCAAGGACATTTTTTTTCACCACAGATTTGAACAACCGAAGTCAGAGATCTCACTCGGGCTCCACTTCCGTTCTCTCTGTCTCTCTCTCTGTCTCTCTCTGTCTCTCTGTCTCTCTGTCTCTCTCTCTCTCTCTCTCTCTCTCTCTCTCTCTCTCTCTCTCTCTCTCTCTCTCTCTCTCTCTCTCTCTCTCTCTCTCTCTCTCTCTCTCTGGTCACGTTTGTTGTTGACAATGAGGTACTTTAAAGTTTAAACAATACTAAGTAAAACCCTTATTACCTGTTAATTTCATATTAATTACGCTGTTTTTATGATTCACTGACTTAGCAATAATGCTGTATTAGAGGTAAGTAGCATAAAGTACCTCTTGAACAGCATAGCTACCAAATAGTGACTTGAAACAAAAAAACAGGGTCAAAACCAGGTTAAAGGTTAAAGAGGAGTGTCAAATTAAGGTTAGGATGTGAACAAAGATCATGCTTAAATCAACATTAGGCTAGCTAGGTGAATGTTGTGTGGAAAGCTTGTGACACAATTCCTAGCAGGTTAGATGAGCCTTTTGCAA
>NC_137678.1:54002570-54007570 GCF_963989245.1 Nansenia antarctica | reverse complement strand
TACCGTGTGTGCGTGTGTGTGTGTGTGTGCGTGTGTGTACAGTATATACTGTGTGTGTGCGTGACTTCCCCTACGCAGAGGTGTCCTAGGTGTGTGAGGGCCAGTGTGTCCTGTAGCAGCAGACAGGCTGACGCTGTCACACAGGAAGCTCAGGGCCTCAACATCAAAGCTGCCTGCTAGGCTGCTCCTCAAAGGCACTGAGGGACACGTTGACAGGTGTGTGTGTGTGTGTGTGTGTGTGTGTGTGTGTGTGTGTATTGTGTGGTACAGGAATGTGTGTGTGTGTATGTGTGTGTTGTGTGGTACAGGGGTGTGTGTGTGTGTTGTGTGGTACAAGGGTGTGTGTGTGTGTGTGTGTGTGTTGTGGTACAGGGGTGTGATTGTGTGTGTTGTGGTACAGGGGTGTGTGTGTGTGTTGTGTGGTACAAGGGTGTGTGTGTGTTGTGGTACAGGGGTGTGTGTGTGTGTGTGTGTTGTGTGGTACAGGGGTGTGTATGTGTTGTGTGGTACAGGGGTGTGTGTGTGTGTGTGTGTGTGTGTGTGTGTGTGTGTGTGTACAGTGGAAGGTACACAGTGTACAGTTTTAGTTAGGGGACAGGCTTGTCTGTGTGTAAGAAACAGAGAACAGGAAAGCACTGATGCAGGACAGGGCTATACACACACACACACACACATACATGCGCCCGCGCGCACACACTCACACACGCCCACACATACATGCACACACACACACACACACGTCCATACACACGCACACACATGTGCTCACATGTACAGACCCTTTGTGTCTCTGTGTTGGAGACAATCGAGAAATGTAAACATACGTTGTGAGTACAGAGGTAAAGGGCACAAACTGTAGACATAAACACACATGTACACACACGCACACATGCACACACACACACGCACACACACACACACACACACACACACACACGCACACACACACACACACACACACACACACACACACACGCACACACACACACACACACACACACACACACACACACACACACACACGCACACACACACACACACACACACACACACACGCACACACACACACACACACACACACACACACACACACGCACACACACACACACACACACACACACACACACTGTAGACATAAACACACCCCTCTGTGGCCAGGCTGCTGTGGGATTCCTTTCTCATTTTGACCTCCCTGGTTGACACACACACGCACGCACAAACACAGACATACACACACACACACACACACACACACATACCACACAGACACACACAAGTGTTCACACACACACATAAACACACACACACACACACACACACACACACACACACACAGTAAACAGAGGCAACACCACCGCAGCGCCACGCGTCCACCGTCAACAATGCCTCCTGCCCTCTGCCAGCCTGGGTCGCCATGACGACGGCCTCCTGCCCTCTGCCAGCCTGGGTCGCCATGACGACGGCTGGCGGGCATATAAAGGCTCTTTATGGAGAACAGGGGGTGTGTGTCTGAATGACACATACACACACACACACACACACTCACACACACACACACACACACACACACACACACACACACACACACAGGAGGTCAGGTGGCGTCTGAATAAGAGACCAGCACAGCCTGGTGCTTGACCCTTGACCCTCTCTGAGTCAAAACACTGTCACTGTGACACTCTGGCCAAACGCAGTCGTGTGATTGGTCCCCACGCTGGTGTTGTTGCACATACTAACCAATCAGGAGGAGCTTTTACAGTGAGCTAAATACAAAGACCCCTAAGTCTCTAAGCCACAAGATGCCCCTCAGATTCACTGGAAGGCTCCTCGTGTGTGTGTGCGTGTGAGTGTGTGTGTGTGTGTGTGTGTGTGTGTGTGGGGGTCAGCTACCAGACCTTCTCCTTGGCTGCAGTCATTTCATTTTTCAGAATTTCTCTTAGAAAAAGGTAAAGGAGTATTTAGTATCCCCCCCCTCTCAGAAGGCTTGCTGTTGGCAGGTTTCAGGGCAGGAAACACTGAGGCTCCCTGTTGGGCCTAGTACTGCAGGGCTGAGACCTGCACAAACACACTCTTGTTACCTGCACTGGAGCGGAGCAGAACGCCCACACACACACACACACACACACACACACACACACACACACACACACACACACACACACACACACTCACACACGCCATTGAAAAGACACCCTGTCAATCAACGACCCTCCCAGCTCGCTTTCTAGAACATTCCAAGCTCTGAACCATAATTCTATTGTGTGATGCGTGTGTGCTGTGTGTGTGTGTGTGTGTGTGTGTGTGTGTGTGTGTGTGTGACGGTGTGTGTGTGTGTGACGGTGTGCTGTGCAGGTGTCCCTGGTATCCTTGGTACTGGAGGACTGTGTTGCGTAAGAGCTCAGTGTTTACACTGGGTCAGGCTTTTAAAAGTAGCAAGTTGGTTTCTGAGGTACAGGGGGAGTTGCTGCTGGTAATGTTGCCCTCAGTTAAACAACATTCTAGTTTCCAACGGTCGGTAAAAGACAGGTTTAGGATTCTTGTTTGTTTTGTGTTTTAAAGTCAAATTGGGGTGAAAAGGTTCTCCCAGACGCCTGTCAGCGCTGCTGTCGCCCCAGGTGGTCCGTGTCCAGGAAGCTACGTAGCTAAAGCTAATAGAACTTCTTTACTTTATCCTTTTTAGTACATACTATTTTCATAGTAGCACTTTAATTCTTTTTAGTACAGAATATCTTCATAGTAGCACTTTAATCCTTACACAGAAACACACAGCGCCGCTTATGGACCCCAGGTGTTTCTCCCTGGCCTATCCAGTGTGTGTGTGTGTGTGTGTGTGTGTGTGTGTGTGTGTGTGTGTGTGTGTGTGTGTGTGTGTGTGTGTGTGGGGGGGGATATCTTTTCTCTGACACATGTCAAAGGGAAGTGAGCATGATGATTACATCTGAGAGGAATGGGTGTTAGCATGGAGGTCTCCCTCACACACACACACACACACACACACACACACACACACACACACACACACACACACACACACACACACACACACACACACACAGTTATGTTCAGTTTGCTAGGGACAAAGGAAGTAACCAGGTGGAAGAGGGTAAAAGGGGTCACCATATCAGAGTCTCAGAGTATAAAGGTGACTACCAAATTTCGTTGTTTGGTACCTGTACTATCCGCTTGTTAAGTCTGACGTCAAAAGTGACGTTTAGCCATTTCCGGGTTCAAACCAGAAATTCCCCGCACCAGAGTACCTGTGAACTACAGCGGTAGAATGACAGTTTAATAGTTTTTTAGACTCGGATCTATTCATACAACAAGGGACACGGCACTTTCCCGTTTTCTCCATATTGTCAGGGTATTTGAGCCTCGGAAAAGCGCTATATAAATATAATTTATTATTATTATTATTTCTCCATGTCGAAGACAGCGCCTCAGCCAACTTTGGCCCCGGAAACACGTCACGACTTAACAAGCGGATAGCAATGACAATAAAGACCATTCATTCATTCATTCATTCATAAAGCACAACGTCAAACTAAACAAATGAAACCACCAAGCATGGCTCAGAAATCAAAATGGTGGGAACTGTGTGGTAATCACAACAGCTGCAGATGATGGGTACTCAGAGAGTCTTTTAAAGGTATGAAGTCTCTGCTGATTGGCTGCCTCTAGTCCCGGTGACCCCTGCTGGTTGGTGGTGTATCTCAAACTGGTTGGAGTCCCCCGGACAGGGAAGATGTTTCTCCTGGTTGAAAACAGAGTACAGCGCACACACACGCACACACACACACACACACACACACACACACACAGACACACACACACGCACGCACACACACACACAGACAATGAATGCCAAACTAATGACTTCCGTCACACACACGCACACACACACACACACACACACACACACACACACACACACACACACACACACACACACACACAGGTGTTAGCATGCAGATGTCCCCATAGGTGACAAAGCTCCACTTATTTTTTTTAATGTTTTTCATTACAATGGTGTCCAGGTTCTGTCAGACTGTCTGTGCGAGGGGACCGCAGGGAAGGTATGTGGTTAATCACTTTCATCCTGTTAACAACCAACGACACTTCCTAGACTGGGGCTGTTTCTCAATTGTTAGAAAACACTGTCACAGTTGTTCAACTGACACTGACAGGGAGAGGTCACAGTGACACCAGGGGTCAGGGAGAGGTCACAGTGACACCAGGGGTCAGGGAGAGGTCACAGTGACACCAGGGGTCAGGGAGAGGTCACAGTGACACCAGGGGTCAGGGAGAGGTCACAGTGACACCAGGGGTCAGGGAGGGGTCACAGCGACACCAGGGGTCAGGGAGAGGTCACAGTGACACTTACAGGGGTCAGGGAGAGGTCACAGTGACACCAGGGGTCAGGGAGGGGTCACAGCGACACCAGGGGTCAGGGAGAGGTCACAGTGACAGCAGGGGTCAGGAAGAGGTCACCAGAGGTCAGTTGTTAGAAATTCCATTCCTCGCTTCTTCTTCTCCTCCGCCCTCCTCTCCTCCTTCCTCCACTCGCTTCATGTCCTCCTTCCTCCCATCACTAACTTCCTCCCCTTAGAAGTCTCTGATGACCTCTCCCTGACCCCTGACCCTGTCACTGTGACCTCTCCCTGACCCCTGTTATCACTGTGACCTTTGACCCTGTCACTGTCATGCAGTTCCACAGCAGGTAACTGTCTCTAAACATCCCTGCAGACTGGATCAGCACCGTCCTCCCTTATCCCCTGTGTGTGTGTGTGTGTGTGTGTGTGTGTGTGTGTGTGTGTGTGTGTGTGTGTTTGTGTGTGTGTGTGTGTGTGTGTGTTTGTGTGTGACTGAACAGAAATAGCTGAGCTGCTTGAGTTGACCAAACAGACAGAAATACAGTGTGACAACATCGGCATGGTGACCACAGGAGCAGTGTCTGACCAGAGCCAAGGTCACACACAACCACACACACACACACACACACA
>NC_137678.1:53952622-53975122 GCF_963989245.1 Nansenia antarctica | reverse complement strand
ACGACTCTCTGTAGCTCGTTTCTCTCCGCTGTTGTGCAGCTGTGGAACCAGTTGGAGATGCCGAAGGTGAGGATGCTCTCCACTGCGCCGTGGTAGAAGGCCACCAGTATCTCCTGCTTGTTGTGTTGTTTCCTGAGGCATCTCAGGGTGTATAGCCGCTGTTGTGCCCTCTTGATGGTGCCATGAAGCTCATCAAGGTGAACATACGTAGGCCATTATATTATTTAATCCAACAGGCTGTTGTTCTCTCTAGACTTATTATTACACAGTCTTACGGGAGTCTCACTAAAATGCGACTATCAGTCTGTTCTTTTCTGTTCGTTTACGGTGAAGGAAGAGACCTGTGGTGTCGAGGAGGGGGCTTTTCTCTGCCCTGGTGTGTGTTCATGTCTCTGCCCCTGGTGTGTGTTCATGTCTCTGCCCCTGGTGTGTGTTCATGTCTCTGCCCCTGGTGTGTGTTCATGTCTCTGCCTGGTGTGTGTTCATGTCTCTGCCTTGGTGTGTGTTCATGTCTCTGTCCCCTGGTGTGTGTTCATGTCTCTCTGTCCTGGTGTGTGTTCATGTCTCTGTCCTGGTGTGTGTTCATGTCTCTCTGCCCCCTGGTGTGTGTTCATGTCTCTGCCCCGGTGTGTGTTCATGTCTCTGTCCTGGTGTGTGTTCATGTCTCTGTCCTGGTGTGTGTTCATGTCTCTGCCCTGGTGTGTGTTCATGTCTCTGCCTGGTGTGTGTTCATGTCTCTGCCCCCTGGTGTGTGTTCATGTCTCTCTGCCTGGTGTGTGTTCATGTCTCTCTGTCCTGGTGTGTGTTCATGTCTCTGCCCTGGTGTGTGTTCATGTCTCTGTCCTGGTGTGTGTTCATGTCTCTGTCCTGGTGTGTGTTCATGACATGTCTCTGCCCTGGTGTGTGTTCATGTCTCTGCCCTGGTGTGTGTTCATGTCTCTGCCCCCTGGTGTGTGTTCATGTCTCTGCCCCCGGTGTGTGTTCATGTCTCTGCCTGGTGTGTGTTCATGTCTCTGCCCCCGGTGTGTGTTCATGTCTCTCTGTCCTGGTGTGTGTTAATGTCTCTGCCCTGGTGTGTGTTCATGTCTCTGTCCTGGTGTGTGTTCATGTCTCTGCCTGGTGTGTGTTCATGTCTCTGCCCTGGTGTGTGTCCATGTGTCTGCCCTGGTGTGTGTTCATGTCTCTGCCCCGGTGTGTGTTCATGTCTCTCTGCCCTGGTGTGTGTTCATGTCTCTGCCCCCTGGTGTGTGTTCATGTCTCTGTCCTGGTGTGTGTTCATGTCTCTGCCCTGGTGTGTGTTCATGTCTCTCTGCCCGGTGTGTGTTCATGTCTCTGTCCTGGTGTGTGTTCATGTCTCTGCCCTGGTGTGTGTTCAAGTCTCTGCCCCCTGGTGTGTGTTCATGTCTCTGCCCTGGTGTGTGTTCATGTCTCTCTGCCCCCGGTGTGTGTTCATGTCTCTGTCCTGGTGTGTGTTCATGTCTCTGCCCTGGTGTGTGTTCATGTCTCTGCCTGGTGTGTGTTCATGTCTCTGCCTGGTGTGTGTTCATGTCTCTGCCCTGGTGTGTGTTCATGTCTCTGCCCCTGGTGTGTGTTCATGTCTCTGCCTGGTGTGTGTTCATGTCTCTCTGCCTGGTGTGTGTTCATGTCTCTGCCCTGGTGTGTGTTCATGTCTCTGCCTGGTGTGTGTTCATGTCTCTGCCCCTGGTGTGTGTTCATGTCTCTGCCCTGGTGTGTGTTCATGTCTCTCTGCCCCCTGGTGTGTGTTCATGTCTCTCTGCCCCTGGTGTGTGTTCATGTCTCTGCCCCCTGGTGTGTGTTCATGTCTCTCTGCCCCTGGTGTGTGTTCATGTCTCTCTGCCCCTGGTGTGTGTTCATGTCTCTGCCCCCGGTGTGTGTTCATGTCTCTGCCTGGTGTGTGTTCATCTCTCTGCCCCCTGGTGTGTGTTCATGTCTCTGCCCCGGTGTGTGTTCATGTCTCTCTGCCCCTGGTGTGTGTTCATGTCTCTGCCCTGGTGTGTGTTCATGTCTCTGCCCTGGTGTGTGTTCATGTCTCTCTGCCCCCTGGTGTGTGTTCATGTCTCTGCCCTGGTGTGTGTTCATGTCTCTCTGCCCCTGGTGTGTGTTCATGTCTCTGCCCGGTGTGTGTTCATGTCTCTGCCCTGGTGTGTGTTCATGTCTCTGCCTGGTGTGTGTTCATGTCTCTGCCCCCTGGTGTGTGTTCATGTCTCTGCCCCGGTGTGTGTCCATGTCTCTGCCCTGGTGTGTGTTCATGTCTCTGCCCCGGTGTGTGTTCATGTCTCTGCCTGGTGTGTGTTCATGTCTCTGCCTGGTGTGTGTTCATGTCTCTGCCCCTGGTGTGTGTTCATGTCTCTCTGCCCCCTGGTGTGTGTTCATGTCTCTGCCCTGGTGTGTGTTCATGTCTCTGCCCCTGGTGTGTGTTCATGTCTCTGCCCTGGTGTGTGTTCATGTCTCTGCCCTGGTGTCACCGTTCACCGTGTCGGTCTTTCTCAGACGACTCCAAGCTGTCAAATGCCAACTCAGCCAGACAGCCGGACAACAAAGTAGCAGAGAGACACCGTACTGTAACATTGCTGGCTACCGCCGATGAAACAACACAAACAACAACCCCATCACGTTAACATCTTAAACAGAATTGAATGAGACGAGAACCGACGCGACACGTTTCCGCACCGCGGAATTCTGCACCTCCTAGGAGGAATGCTGCTGCTGCTGCCGCCCAGGGGAATGCTTCCCGCGGCTCCACCCACCCACCGCGTTCAGGGAGTCAGATAACCTTTCCAGAGTCATTCTGTAAACACAAGACGTGCTCAACAAGTGTTGCCGTCGCCTTGTTGAGGCCTCGGTGTGTTTATAAAAGCCACCTAGGACGCCAGATTATGCGCCGGTAGAGAGGCCGGTAGTGTGGGGGCGGACCGGTGGGGTTTCCTCTGAGCAACAGGTTGCCTTGCCTCATGGCTGCTGCTGTGTGATTAGCTGCTGTAGCCCTTTAACATGCCCTAGAGACAGACAGTCCAGACGAGATATGCCTTTAACATACCCTAGAGACAGACAGACAAACAGAAAGGCAGACAGACAGAGAGGCAGGTAGGCAGACACACACACACACACACACACACACACACACACACACACACACACATACATAGATAGATACAATTTCAACATGTTTTGGGTCAAAGGGTAACTTCTACACAACATGCTGTGTTGTCACAGTAAACATGTTGTCATTGATCTGATTGGTCATAGTTGTCCTCCAGACTGCTGATGTCAGGGTTACCTAACGCTGACTGGTATTGATCAACGTCTGGTGGCCTTTCAAACGACCTTTTCATTAGAGAGAGAGTGTGTGTGTGTGTGTGTGTGTGTGTATGCATCTTCATGTGTACACAGTAAGTATGTGATGAGACTATAACCTCATGAGTTTGTCTGTCTGACTGACTGTCTGACTGACTGAACGACCGTCTGTCTGACTGACTGACTGACTGACTGACTGACAGACTGACTGACTGACTGTCTGTCTGTCTGACTGAATGACTGACTGTCTCTGTCTGTCTGACTGACTGACTGACTGACTCACTCACTATCTATCTGTCTGTCTGACTGAATGACTGTCTGTCTGTCTGTCTGTCTGTCTGTCTGTCTGTCTGTCTGACTGAATGACTGACTGTCCACCCCTCACCCCCCTCTCCCCCCCTGGATCCTGGATACATCCTCCAGACTCACCCCCCTCTCCTCCCTGGGTCCTGGGTATGTCTCCAGTCTCCCCCCCCTGGGAACATCCTCCAGACTCACCCCTCTCCACCCCTGGGTCCTGGGTACATCCTCCAGACTCACCCCACTCTCCCCCCCTGGGTCCTCCGGGACTCTCACCACCTAGAGTGCCATAAGAGTTTTATGTGTTATCTACCTAGCAACAATACTTTGATTGGCTATAAAATGAAGCATCTTCATTGATGCATTTTTGTGGTGAATAATGTCTCCCTTGGCACTCTAGAAGGTTGACAATTTCAGTGATTTTATTCACCCTCGGCACTGAATGAGTTAATGTTTCAAATTACACATTTTTCTCCGGCTGTTCTGTGTTCTGTCATGATGTTCCTGATGCTGTTGAGAAGATGTAGTGGCTGTGGTTTGGTCGTGTCCTGACAGAGTTTAGAGTCTTTGATTGTGTTTTATGGCAACCTCCTCCCCCTGTCTCTCTCCTCCCAATCTCCTCCTCCTCCCTATCCTCCTCTCTCTCTCTCTCCACCACCTCCTCCAACCCCCTCCCTCTCCTCAACCCCTCCTCCTCCTCCACCCCTCCCTATCCTCCTCTCTCTCTCCACCACCTCTCCTCCACCCCTCCCCCTCCCTCTCCTCCAACCTCCCTCTCTCCCTTCTCCCTCTCCACCACCTCTCCCTCTCCTCCCCCTCCCTCTCCTCCCTCTATCCCCCCTCTCTCTCATCCACCTATCATCCCCCTCTCCTCTCTTCCTCTTCCATAGTGTTAGATGCACACCTGGTTTGAGTCTACCATTAAAGCTGCTCTGACAGGAAGATGAACTGAAGGAGATCAAAGCTGCATTCTCCTGACTGTACTCCCCCTAGGAGGGAGGGAGGGAGGGAGAGGGAGAGGGAGAGGGAGAGGGAGAGGGAGAGGGAGAGAGAGAGAGATCTCTGGGTAACAGTACAGTAGATTACTTCATCAATGACCTTAGCCTGGTGTCTCTCAGAGCGTTCACAATCAGCCCATTAACACCCCTGTCAGACCACAGCAAAACCACAGTCTACCTGAACAGTTCAACACCCAGTCATGAAGTAGTAAAACCTACCAAACTACACACTATTAAAAAATACTACAAATGGAAGGAAGGTGTTGAAACATATAAAAACGCTATTAGACAACAACAAGTTCAATCACTATTAGACCAGTTCCTGAAAAAAACCTTTCAATACAACAGTGAAGGTGTAAACAAGGCAGTAGAAAACCTTAATAATATATTTGACCTTTCAGCCTCCTTATCTGACCTAAAGGCCTCAAATAGAAACCCCCCCAGAAATAACAACAATGACAAATGGTTCGACAACGAGTGTCAAAACCTCAGAAAGGAACTAAGGAACCTATCAAACCAGAAACATAGAGACCCAGACAACCAGAGCACACGTCTTCACTATGGTGAAACATTAAAACTGTATAAAAATACATTAAAGAAAAAAAGGGACCATCATGTTAGAAACCAGCTACACTCTATAGATGAATCCATAAAAACAAACAAATTCTGGGAAAAATGGAACACTCTAAATAAACCAAAACATGAGGATCTACCCATCCAAAATGGAGATATATGGGTAAATCACTTCTCCAATCTCTTTGGTCCAATAGAGAAAAATAAACAGCAAAGACACATACAAGATAAACTACGAAGTTTAGTCAGCCATAAAAGACTACCAGAACCCGCTAGACTCTCCAATTACACTAAAGGAAGTACAGGACAAAATAAATTCATTCGAAACCAAGAAGGTCTGTGGTGTCGATGGCATCCTAAATGAAATGCTAAAATTCACAGACGTCAAATTCCAATTGGCTATATTAAAACTCTTCAACATTGTCCTTAGCTCTGGGATCTTCCCCAATATTTGGAACCAAGGATTAATAACGCCGCTCCACAAAAGTGGAGATAAATCTGATCCAAATAACTACCGTGGGATCTGTGTCAACAGCAACCTTGGGAAAATCCTCTGTATGATCATCAACCACAGACTCCTACATTACCTCACTGTAAACAATGTCCTAAGCAAATCCCAAATTGGTTTTTTACCAAAGTATCATACAACAGACCATATATTCACCCTCAGCACCCTAATTGACAACCAAATAAACAAAAACAAAAGCAAACTATTCGCCTGCTTCGTAGATTTCAAAAAAGCCTTTGATTCAATTTGGCACAAAGGTCTGCTATTCACACTGTTGGAAAATGGTGTTGGAGGAAAAACCTACGACATCATAAAGTCAATGTACACTAACAACAAGTGGGCTGTTAAGATTGGCAAAAACCACACAGACTTCTTTTCCCAAAGCCGGGGGGTTAGACAGGGATGCAGCTTGAGTCCAACCCTCTTCAACATCTATATCAACAGTTTGGCAAAAACATTAGAGCAGTCTGCAGCACCTGGCATCCCCCTAGTAGACACAGAAGTCAAATGTCTACTGTTTGCTGATGACCTGGTGCTGCTGTCCCCAACCAAAGAAGGGCTACAACAGCACCTCGACCTTCTATACCAATTCTCCCAGACCTGCGCCTTGACAGTGAATCTCACTAAGACGAAAATTATGATTTTCCAAAAAAGATCCAGCCTCCAGCACCACAAATTCAAATTCTTCCTAGATACAATTGCCCTAGAACATACAAAGAATTATACCTACCTCGGCCTAAACATCAGCACCACAGGTAGCTTCAACAAAGCTGTGAACGACCTGAGAGATAAGGCAAGGAGGGCCTTTTACGCCATCAAAAGGAACATCAAGTTAGACATCCCTATTCAAATCTGGCTCAAATTATTGGACTCCGTTATAGAACCCATTTCCCTCTATGGTTGCGAGGTCTGGGGTCCACCTGCCAACCAAGATTTTGCAAAATGGGACAAACACCAAGTCGAGACTCTGCATGCAGAGTTCTGCAAATCCATTCTTCGTATCCAACGTAAAACACCAAATAACGCATGCAGAGCAGAATTAGGACGATACCCACTAATTATAAAAATTCAAAAGAGAGCGTTTAAATTTTACAACCACCTAAAAGAAAGTCACCCTGACACGCTCCACAACAAAGCCCTTACCCACAGAGATACTCTAGGGAGATGCCCCCTCAGCCAGCTAGTTCTGGGACTCTCACAGTCACAAGCAGAGCCACCTATTAGACTAAACCAAATTATAAGAAAACAAAAAGAAAATTACCTGACACATTGGCAAGAATCAACCAAAAACCAGAGCAAATTGGAATGCTATTTGGCCCTAAACAGAAAATACACAGTGGCAGAATACCTGAGTACTGTGACAGACCCAAAGCTAAGGACATTTTTGACTATGTACAGACTCAGTGAACACAACCTGGCCATCGAGAAAGGCCGCCACAGGCAGACCTGGCTCCCCAGACCAGACAGACTGTGCACCCACTGCACACAAACCCAGGTGGAAACAGAGCTGCACTTCTTAACTACCTGCCAGCTGTACAAGGACATCAGGGACACATACTTCCCACTGATCACCAACATCCAGGGAGACTTTGAGGACTTGACCCATGTCGAAAGGCTACCGTGAGGTACAGCAATGTGCAAACACAGCAGCAAGATTTGTTAGCTGCTGTGATAGAAAAAGGCAATCAAATGGGCTAAAACCACCATAAGAATTTAAATAAGTTTTATTTCATTTATTTATTCTAGTATGTAATCTATTTGTAATCTATTTATTTGTAATCTAGTATGTAATCTATTTATTTATTCTAGTATGTACATGTATGTACATTACATTCTTTTTGTTTTTGTTTTTTATCTTCACACTTCACATGCTTTGGCAATGTAAATGTATGTTTCCCATGCCAATAAAGCCCTTTGAAATTGAAATTGAAATTGAAATTGAGAGAGAGACAGAGACAGAGACAGAGACAGAGACAGAGACAGAGACAGAGAGAGAGAGGGGGAGAGAGAGAGAGAGACAGAGGGGGAGAGAGAGGGGGAGAGGGAGGGAGGGAGAGAGAGAGGGGGAGAGGGAGGGAGGGAGAGAGAGGGAGAGAGAGAGGGGGAGAGGGAGGGAGGGAGAGAGAGAGAGGGAGAGAGAGGGAGAGGGAGAGGGAGTGAGAGTGAGAGTGAGCGAGCAACAGAGAGAGAGAGAGAGAGAGAGAAAAAAAAACTGAAACAGAAAGAGAGAGTGGACTCATAGATGACTCTCTCACTCTCTACTCTCTCTTGTGGCTACACTACATGTTGATCATGAGGAGCACTTGTGTGTGGTGTGAGGTGTGTGTGTGTGTGTGTGTGTGTGTGTGTGTGTGTATGTGTGTGTGCGTGTGTGTGGAATTAACCTATTGTGTCTGTCATATGGAGTGTATAAATAGCCCATTCAGTACCATTAACTCCACCCCTAGGGATACCAGGGATACTTTCCTGTTAAAGCTATGGATAGCATACACACACACACACACACACACACACACACACACACACACACACACACACACATACACACACACACACACACACACACACACACACACACACACACACACACAGAAATAGACCATGTGGAACACCTTTAGGAATGCCCCCCTCCTCTCTGTCTCTGTCTCTGTCTGTGGCTATAATCATGATGCACATATCCTACACATCTAACTACTCACCCATAAAACTGTGTGTGTGTGTGTGTGTGTGTGTGTGTGTGTGTGTGTGTGTGTAGGGGGGGTGGGGGTGGGTGTGACAGCCTGGTGGTCGCTGAGTCAGGTATGAGTCAGGTGTGTGTGTGTGTGCGCGCGCGCGCACGCGCGTGTGTGTGTGTGTCTGTCAGTCACAGGATTAAGTTAACCTCCCAACCCTAATTCACACTACAGAGTTGAGCTGAGCTGTACTGTATTGGGCTGATCACTGAGTCAGCTATGCGCTAGTGTGTGTGTGTGAGTGTGTGTACAGCCCAGCCCAGTACAGTTCAGTACAGAGTAGGGATGGGAATCGAGAACCGGTTCCGGTTGACAACTGGTGTTTTTAGATGCATCGGTATCAATAACATCTAAGGTTATCGATACCGGCATGTTTTGCACATGAACACATGAGCCTCATGACAGCGTCTTGCTACTTGTCACCCTCTTAAAATAATGTCTTAAGTCATATTTTATATTTTAATTTTTTTTAAGTCATATTTGTATATTTTAAGCCATATTTTAACATTTTCAGAAAAACTGAATAAACCAAACCAACATTTCTATTTTATTTTGGAAATTTTTGTCATTTGTAAAATGATATAGGCTAGAATATATTATATTTAGGCAAAAACATAATTTTCCTCAAAAGTGACGTAAGCCATTATTTAAAATGATCATTTCAAGTAAGGGTGGAAACACCAGCAATATGTTAAAACTAGAGGCTTTGTAATTATTTAATCAAAATTAATTGCATTTTAATCGCATATCAATATGAGAAGCAACAGTTTTCAATTCAAAGGGATTTGGTATACGAGTGAATCAATGAATAGACATATATACAGTACATACGTTTAAAGCAGCAAAATCCTGTTTATTTTAGCTACACAGACCAACAGATCACACAATGTACCTAACCTAATGTTACACTAATCTTCCCCACCCAAATATCCTTGGGCAAAATAATAAACAGACCAACAGTTTAACATAAAAAAAACGTAACTTTTTGTCTGTAATTAGTTAATCGAAATTAACGAGTTAAAGTCCCAGCCCTAGTTAAAACATAACTAAAATGCCATGTTTTTAACACGCTACACAGGAGTGCCACACGTCCGTCTCTGAGGGTAAATATCCTATGTTAATAATAATATTATTGCCATGCAGACAGGTTTAGCAGATTTCTTCTTTGACTAAGAAACCCTAAATGAAAACGGTTGCTGTACAAATATTCTCCCATTTCATCCATTTTAAATGTTGACAGACAGCTCTGAAGCTACAGCTGTTAGGATATATATTTTTCAAAGGTCCTATTGTTCATTCGTCTAGCACCAGCTGCTTAGCTATGATGTTACATATCTTATCAGTTTTCCTGTTTTAATATGCACATTATCAGTATTGTACCCTACGAACACATATGACCAATTGTAATAGCAAGGGAATGAGGGAGTTACTGTCTGCCTGGGAAGGTGTCTGAGGGCCTTGAAGCCAGGTGTAGCAGGATACTCCTTTTTCAGTTCTTACGTCAAACACAACACTCAATTCATAGTTTTAGAACATTCTAATAGGCCATTCAGCTCTTACGTCATAGTGTCCAAAAGGGGAAGGACTGTGTTTTCTGAAAGTATATAATGTATTGTAAACTGAAGAAGAAACACCTTCCCTCTGAGATCGCCTCAGGGTTGGGTCCAGCTGCTGCAGTACTGCTTTGTATTCTACGTGTAATTTTCAATAAATATACCACTTGTGCAATAGAAAACATCTCTCCTCTTCCTTGGACCAGTCAACCAAAAGAACCAATTCTGATTTTATTCTAACACAGCCAGCTGCTCATATTTCATATAGCTCATATTTGTTTTCAAAGTCATATCCTTTATTATTATATATAGTTATAGGACCATGTAATGTTCCTTAGTGTAGAACCAATAAGACTTAAAAGTAAAGTTTGTATCTTCATGCTAGCAGTGCCTATAGGTCGATGATATATAGAGCCGAGCTATAATTACAGACCATTTTATTTATTTTCCAATTTATTTTTATTTATGTTAAAATGTTATGTTCAGATGATATACACTGTGTTCAGACTTGAGATGATAAAACAGCTGCGATGATGCTGAAGACCTGTGTAGGCCTACTTTTTTTCCAAAATGTATCAGGAATCGATAAGGGAATCGAATCGATACACAGAATCGATAATGGAATTGGTATCAATAACATCTTATCAATTCCCATCCCTCGTACAGCTCAGTACAGCCCAGTACAGCCCAGATTTACTAACTGTCTGTAGACTAGACCAGTCATTCACTAACTGTCTGTTTCTCTGATTTATTCCAGTGGTTCAATTGCAGGTCGGTAGTTTAAATGGCAGCAAACGTTCCTTCTTTAGGGTTAGGGTTTGAAAGAGAATATCATTTGAAGATCCTGTTAACCTTTCTGGTTCATACAACCCACGTGCGTGTGTGTGTGTGTGTGTGTGTGTGTGTGTGTGTGTGTCTGCCCCCCTCCTCAGTGACCAGACATCCCTCCTGTTTCTCTCCTTCCGTTTGGCTCCAGGCCCAAGAACAGGCTTATGCCTCTCCCTGTGTGTGTGTGTGTGTGTGTGTGTGTGTGTGTGTGTGTGTATGTGTGTGAGTGAGGAGGAGGAGGGGAGGGGGAAGGAGAGGAAGAGAGGAAGAGGAGAGGAGAGGAGAAGAGGAGAGGATGGAAGGAGAGGAGAGGAGGGAAGGAGGAGAGGATGGAAGGAGGAGAGGAGAGGAAGAGGAGGCCATGTTTGATGTTACTGCGAGGCAGTCAGGCATCAGAGTTGTTAGGTAACCAGTTACAGCTTCTGAGTCATGTGATTGGCTCCCCAGGACATTTCCCTGGCGTGTGTGTGTGTGTGTGTGTGTGTGTGTGTGTGTGTGTGTGTGTGTGGAATATTTCCACATTCTCTCAGTGAGGGGTGGGTGTGTTAAGTAGAGGGAGAGAGCATGACTGTCTGTCTCCTCAAACTCCCTGGAGACTGAGGCACACACACACACATTACTACTGATTTATTGCAATGCAATGCCATGGAATTTGCCATTTTTGCTCTGGGCACAAAGTCAGCCATATTCAGCGTCCCTGGAGCAATTAAGGGTTAAGTGCCTTGCTCAAGGGCACATGCAGCTCCCTCCTCAGGCGGGGATCGAGCCAGCGACCTTCCGAATGCTAGCCGGCCTCTCTAGCCTCTAGGCTACCGCCACCCCCTACATGACTCTTTGTGTGTGTGCTCATGACCTCATCAGTACAGTGTCCATTAGAGGTGCAACAGTTCTCGGTTCGCCTTCCACGGTTCAATACACTAGTGAACCGTGCGGGTGTTCGGTTTATCCTGTGTTTCATTCAAAGTCAGAGGTGGAGTTGGTCTGGAACGCAGTTGCTTCTTGCTTAATGTTTGTTCATTGCGAGCGGAGTTGAGAACATGCCCGGATTGCTACAAATCTGCGTTGTGGGGTCATTCATTCTGGTTTTGGCATTGAATACAGCGATGAGGGAATGAAAACAGTGAACAGAAACGTGTGTCGCAGAAATGCTTCACGCATGTCGTATATGCGCATAATATGCGCACAATGGGCTACAGCTGGTACAGTTCTCATAGCTTAAGTGCATTTTTACTTTCATTTCTATCTTTCCTATACCAGTCGTCAAGCCTAAGAGGCACATTTGTGACTGCAGTTGGTGAAACCGTAAACCACTCGCATACGTGAAACCGCTATAAATAGCTCTCAAAATAGCTCTCTTAATATGTATACTTTGTGGAATGGATTCATTGTTTTCCGGAGGCTATCGGTAATCGGCTATCGGTTTACATGGCTTGTAAATATACTTTAGTTTTAGGACGTGTTCAAAAGCAAGGACTGTGTGATCATCTGATGACCTTAACCTCTATCACTCTCTCCTTGCCAACTACGCCTCCTCGGCATCAGCTGCTAAAACATCCTACTATCATTCAAAAATGCATTCTTCTGCCTCTAATCCTAGAAAACTGTTCTCCACTTTCTCTTCACTCCTTAATCCACCTCCTCCCCCTCCTCCTTCCTCCTTGTCCGCCGATGACTTTGTCACCTACTTTGAAAAAAAGGTGGACGACATCAGCAGCACCTTTCTCCCCCCACCGCTCCCTCCTCCCACTAACAATGCTAACACTGTTCCCACTAACAATGCTAACACCCCTTCCAAACTCTCCCCTCGACACTCGATCTCTGGATTGTCATCTTTTTCCCCCCTCTCCCCCGATGAGATTCTCACACTTATCACATCAAAGCGGGCAACCACATGCCCTCTTGACCCCATCCCCTCCCCTCTTCTCCAATCCATTTCCGCCGACATCCTTCCTTACCTTACCACCCTAATCAACTCCTCCCTATCCACTGGATCTGTCCCAGCGGCCTTCAAAATAGCCAGAGTCAAGCCTCTCCTCAAGAAACCTACCCTTGACCCATCATCTGTCCACAATTACAGACCGGTATCCCTTCTCTCCTTCCCTTCCAAAACCCTTGAACGCGCGGCATCTAAACAACTGACTGACTATCTCCGGAAGATGGATCACTTAGACCCCCACCAATCCGGCTTCAAGGCTGGGCATTCCACTGAGACTGCGCTCCTTGCTGTCACGGAAGCCCTCCACTCTGCCCAAGCTTCCTCCCTCTCCTCTGTTCTCATTCTCATTGACCTGTCTGCTGCCTTCGACACAGTCAATCACCAGATCCTTCTCTCCATCCTCTCAGACCTGGGCATCTCTGGCACCGCACACTCCTGGTTTTCTTCCTACCTGGCGGGCCGCTCCTACCAGGTGACCTGGAGAGAATCGCTATCTTCTCCACTCCAGGGTTCCGTCCTAGGGCCCCTACTCTTCTCCCTCTACACCAAGTCTCTTGGCTCGGTAATCTCTTCACATGGGCTCTCCTACCACAGCTACGCAGACGACACTCAACTCTTCCTGTCCTTCCCCCCGTCTGATGTACACGTGGCAACCCGTATCTCAGCATGTCTCGCTGACATTTCAACTTGGATGGCTGACCACCATCTCAAGCTCAATCTTAACAAGACCGAGCTCCTCTTCATCCCCGGGAAAGCCTGCCCTCTCCAATACTTCTCCATCACAGTGGAGAACTCTACTGTAACCCCCTCCCTGACAGCCAAGAACCTTGGAGTGATCCTGGATAACCGACTATCCTGTGCGGAGAACATTGCAGCAACGGCTCGCTCCTGCAGATTCCTCCTCTACAACATCAGAAGGATACAACCATTCCTTACCAGAGAGGCAGCGCAACTCTTGATCCAGGCACTGGTCATCTCCCGCCTGGATTACTGCAATGTACTCCTGGCTGGGCTCCCCGCTTCAGCCATTAGACCTCTGCAGCTCATCCAGAATGCTGCTGCCCGGCTGGTATTCAACCTCCCCAAATACTCGCATGTCACCCCTCTCCTTCGCACCCTGCACTGGCTCCCGATAGCAGCTCGCATCAGATTCAAGACCCTGGTGCTTGCATACCAGGCAGCTAAAGGGACAGCCCCTGCCTACCTGAAGGAAATGGTAACCCCCCAAACCCCTGCCCGCTCACTCCGTTCCTCCACCTCGGCTGGCCGACTGGCCCCACCTCCTCTACACAGCAGTCGGGCTGCCCGATCACGTCTCTTCACAACACTGGCTCCCCGCTGGTGGAATGAGCTCCCCACGGCTGTCAGAACGGCAGAGTCACTACCCATCTTCCGTCGTAGACTGAAGACCCATCTCTTCAGGTTACATCTTAACTGCTCCTCCTGAGACATCTTCTGACCCTCACCACTACGTCTCCTAAAGACACCCGCTTTCCCCTCTACTGTGTCCCTAAGAACTTCTACTGCCCCCCTTGTACTGTTTCTCAGTTTCCCCAGTAATATTTTTTTTTTTTTTTTAAATTAAAAAAAAATAAAAGTTTTAGTAGAAGGCGATAATAGGGAGACGGTTTTTCCTTCTATCAGTGGCCCCGGGCCCGAGCTAGAGTACTCTTCCTGCAACGAATAGTGGACTGCTGATTCACATGCTTAGTATTCAAATGTATTGATTGTAAGTCGCTTTGGAATAAGGCGTCTGCTAAATGCCAAAAATGTAAAATGTAAATGTAAATCATCTAATTTTATGTGTAGTTATGTGTTTTTAGCATATTGATGTTCTATCAGCATGTTGTGATGTTATTAAAATACAGTTCAGATCTTCGTAGCGCTGTGCTTTGTTAGCCGCTAGCTGTTAGCAGCGTTTGTTTTCTGGTTTCCTGGATGACAGTCAGTTTAACCCCATATGTGCCTGAGGTCTAACAACATTCAAATGAGTCAAACTTCGTCATCTTTTTTCGGATTTCAATGTATGACACGTTATTTGAAAGCTTACAATCTGTAGTTGTAGCCTACTGGTTTATCAAAGTAGCCTACTGTAATGTAGTGTAGCCTACTGGTTTTATCAAAAGTAATGTAGCCTACTGGTTTATCAAAAAACTGTCTGGTGTCACATTTGAAAGTGTTTTTGTTATTTTTTGTTTATACATATTTATATTTGTTTATATTATACAATATACCAGTCATATTCTGCAATGTGTCTAAATGGAATGAAACCGTTAAACGGTTAAACCGATGTCATGGTCCTGACTGAACGGTGTGTGTGTGTGTGTGTGTGTGTGTGTGTGTGTGTGTGTGTATTATTAAGTGTGTGTGTGTGTGTGTGTGTGTGTATTATTAAATGTGTGTTTGTGTGTGTTTGTGTGTTTGTGTGGGTTTACCGTTGTCATGAAACCGTTAAACCAATGTCAGGGTCCTGACTGAATGAATGAATGAATGAATGAATGGACTTTATTGTCATTGCTACAGTACAGGTACCAAACAACGAAATTTAGGAGGGGTGAACAGTGTGTGTGTGTGTGTGTGTGTGTGTGTGTATTATTAAGTGTGTGTTTGTGTGTATGTGTGTGTGTTATTGAGTGTGTGTGTGTGTGTTATTAAGTGTGTGTTTGTGTGTATTTGTGTTATTGAGTGTGTGTATGGTATATGTGTGTGTTCTTTGTAGGTCTTAGTCGTGGTAGAGAGCCATGCAGAGGTAGAGTAAATAAAGTCTGACCTACATACAGCTCACTGGGAGGTTACAGCACAGATTTGTGTGTGTGTGTGTGTGTGTGTGTGTGTGAGAGTGAGTGTGTTAGTGTGTGTGTGTGTGTGCATGTGCGTGCGTGTCCCATGTCACAGTGAGGTCTGAGCTATGTACCTTATGTTTCTACATGCTTGTTTAGTACTCTCTCTCTCTTTCTCTCTCTCTCTCTCCCTCTCTCTCTCTCTCCCTCTCCCTCTCTTCTCTCCTCAACTACAGACCAGTATCCCTTCTCTCCTTCTCTCCTTCCACTTGAACGCGCTGTCTCTAACCAACTGTCTCTATTGCCTTCAGAACAACCTCCATGACCCTCACCAATCAGGCTGGGCACTCTACTGAGACTGCTCTCCTTGCTCTCACGGAGGCCCTCAACTCTGCTCGAGCTTCCTCCCTCTCCTCTGTTCTCATTCTCCTGGACCTGTCTGCTGCATTAAACACAGTAAACCACCCGATCCTTCTCTCCACCCTCTCAGAACTGGGCATCTCTGGCTCTGCACTCTCCTGGTTTGCATCCTACCTGGCCGATCGCTCTTACCAGGTGACGTGGAGAGGATCACTGTCCTCTCCATGAGCCCTCACCACTAGGGTCCCCCAGGGCTCCATCCTGGGGCCCTTGCTGTTCTCCCTCTATACCAAATCTCTTGGCTCTGTAATTTCCTCATGGTTTCTCCTACCACAGCTACGCAGACGACACTCAACTCTTCCTGTCCCCAGAGGATGCAGAGGCAACACATGTCTCTGCGTGTCTTGCAGAAATTTCTGCTTGGATGTCAGCCCACCACCTCAAGCTCAACCTTAAAAAGACTGAGCTTCCTCCCTGGGAAAGCCTGCCCTCTCCAAGACTTCTCCAGTAGAGAACAGTAGAGAACTCTCCCCGATAGCCAAGAACCTTGGGGTGATCCTTGACCACCACTTATCCTGCGCGTTGAACATCACAACGACAGCACGCTCCTGCAGATTCTTCCTCTAGTCTACAACATCAGAAGGATAGGTCTGCTCCACTCTTGGTCCAGTCACTGGTCATCTCCCGCCTCGACTACTGCGACGCATTCCTGGCCGAGCTCCCCCGCATCTTCCATCAGACCTCTGCAGCTCATCCAGAATACTGCCATCTGTCTGGTGTTCAACCTCCCCAAATTCTCCCATGTCACCCCTCTCCTCCGCACCCTTCACTGGCTCCCGGTAACAGCTCGCATCAGATTCAAGACCCTGGTGCTCGCCTACCGGGCGGCAAAGGTTACTGCCCCTTCCTACATGCAAGAGATGGTCAGCCCCCATACCCCCGCCCGTTCACTCCGCTCTTCCACCTCTGCTGGCCGACTGGCATCACCGCCACTACGGGGTTGCAGCAGTCGCGCTACCCAGTCACGGCTTTTCGCTGTCCTGGCGCCCCGCTGGTGGAACAAACTTTGTCAGCACTGACTCCCTATCTTCTGCTGTAGACTGAAGACCTCCATCTCTTCAGGCTACACCTTAACTGTCCCTCCTGAGACCTCTACATCCCCTCTACAGTGTACACTGTAAATAAGTGGTTTTCAACCCTCTCCTCTGGGACCACCAGCCGTTCCACATATTTGATCTGTTCCACCACCAGCACACCTGATTTAACTAATCAAGTACAAATCATAATTGCTTCGAACTTGATTAGTTGAATCAGGTGTGCTGGTGGTGGAACAGATCAAATAAGTGGAACGGCTGGTGGTCCCCGAGGAGAGGGTTGAAAACCAAATAAATGAAAACCAAAATCATTTTTCTGCCAATGGCCCCTGGCCCGAGCATAGATTACCTTTTCCTGCTATGACTGATGCATAGATGTTTCACTTACTTAGACAAATGTATTTGTTGTAAGTCGCTTTGGATAAAGGCGTCTGCTAAATGTAAAAAATGTAAATCTTGTCTCTCTCTCTCTCCCTCTCTCCCTTTCTCCCTCTCTCCTCTCACTCCCTCCCTCTCTCCTCTCTCTCTCTCCCCCTCTCCTCTCTCTCTCTCCCCCTCTCCCCTCTCTCTCCCCCTCTCTCTCTCTCAGACGATCCTGCCTGCCTGCTTCACTGACCATCCACTCTCCACCCCCACAAAACCACTGTCCTTCCCCCTCCACACCTCCACCCCTCCACCCTCCACCCCCCCACCATGTACGGCAGCCCCCGCTCGGTGGTCCAGATGGAGGGCAACAACGGCAGCAGCCCCGGACGCTCCCCTCGCTCTCCCCGCTCGCCCCGACTCAGCCACCACCACAGCATGGGGGGGGGCAGCAACAGCGGGGGTCCGGGGGGGGGGGCCAGGACCCTCTCCATGGAGAACATCCAGTCCCTCAATGCCGCCTACGCCAACTCCGGCCCCCTGTACCTCAGCGACAACGAGGTGCTGGTGGTCCCCTCCCCCGTCTCGGAGGGGGGTGTCGGGGTGGTTGGCCCCAGGACCAGCATGACCCTGGGACGCTCAGGGGGGGGCCGGATGACTTGCGCCGTCCGCTCAGCCGGGATGGGCAGCAGCCCCAACATCGCCACAGCAGGGGGGGGCGGAGGAGGTGGAGGGGGGGTCCCCAGCGACGCCATCGCGTTCGGGGACCCCCACGGCTCCCCGGGGCCGGCCGCCACGGTCCCACACTCCCTACGCCAGGCCAGAGACAACAACGTGCTGGACCTGCAGACACAGCTGAAAGAGGTAGGGAGGGAGGGAGGGAGGGAGGGAGGGGAGAGAGGGGGGAGAGGTGAGAAGGGAGGGAGGGAGGAGGGAGGGGGGAGGTAGGAGGGAGGGACGGAGGGACAAAGAGGTATGGAGGTTAACCTGCGCTAGGGCTAGGGTTAGTCAGTCGACCCTCTAACCCTACCCCCCCCCCCCCCCCCCCACAGGTGCTGCGTGAGAACGAGTCCCTGCGGAGGGAGGTGGAGGTGAAGGACAGCAAGCTGAGCTCCTCCATGTCCTCCATCAAGACCTTCTGGAGCCCCGAGCTGAAGAAGGAGCGCTCACACAGGAAGGAGGAGGCCAACAAGATGGCCGTCTGGAGGGAGCAGCTCAGACAGGCCCAGGACGACAGCCAGGTACACACACACACACACACACACACACACACACACACTCACTTGAACTACCATTATCATGTTCATCTGCTGCAGCAGCATCACCATGCCAGGGAGAGTTAATGTGTGTGTGTGTGTGTGCGTGCGTGTGTGTATCTGTCTGCATGTGTTTGTGTGTGTGTGTGAGTGTGTGTGTGCATGCATGTGTGTGTGTGTGTGTGTGTGAGAGAGAGAGAGAGAAAGAGAGAGGGCAGCTCAGACACAAGGAGAGAGATAGATCTAGTATAAGGCTGGCAGCTGTTAGAAGAGACATAATACACACACACACACACACACACACACACACACGTGCACGCACAAACACGTGTGTGTGCATGTGCGTGTGCTTGTGTTTATTGTGTGTATTGTGTGTGTGTGTTCGTGTGTATTGTGTGTACTGTGTGTGTGTGTGTGTGTGTGTGTGTGTGTGTGTGTGTGTGTGTGTGTGTGTGTGTGTGTGTGATAGAGACAGATAGAGCATGTAATGGAAAATATGTTAATGGAGGCGGGCAGAGAGGCTGGGGCATGTTGTTATTGGCCGGGACTTCCCTCCTAACGCTGAAGACCATTGGCTGAGGAGGAGGAGGGCCAGACAAACACTGGTTTTGATTGGCTGATCACTGCCAATGAATACCACACCAATAACACACCAAGCAGTCTCATAGTTGACCACTGCTCAAATATCTATATCCCGCTGTGTGTGTGTGTGTGTGTGTGTGTGTGTGTGTGTGTGCGTGTGTGTGTGTGTGTGTTGGTGGTCTCTGTGAGAGAAGAGTTATAGAGACTGCAGTGGTTCAGCCTGAGACAGACTACACTATCAATCTACTGACTACACGCACACACACACAATACACAGAATACACACAACACACACACACACACACACACACACACACACACACACACACACACACACACAGGAGGAGAGGAGAGATAACTCAGTAGGGAAAAAAGAAGGCCAATGAAATTAGCCTGTGGGTGTGTGTGGGGAGGGGGGGCTTTTCCTGCATTAGAGGGGTAGGTAAGGGACCGACAGAGAGTGACAGAGAGAGGGACAAAGAAAGAGAGAGAGAGAGGGAGAGAGAGAGAAAGAGAAAGAGAGAGAGGGAGAGACAGAAAGAGAGAGAGAGGAAGAGAGAGAGAGAGAGAGACAGAGAGAGAGAGAGAGAGAGAGAGAGAGAGAGAGAGAGGGAGAGACAGAGAGAGAGGGAGAGAAAGAGAAAGAGAGAGAGAGAAAGAGAGAAAGGATGACATGGCTTCTGTCTATCACCCTGTTGGCCTCACTGATGATGATATTTAATCAGGACGATTCATTCACTCCTTACACACACACACACACACACACGCATTTGGTGCACACACACATTTGGTGTACGCACACATGTGTACACACTTGGTACACACACACACACACACACTCTTTCTCTTTCTCTAGTAGCTGGCTAGGAGGTGGTATGTAGCTAGTAGGGCTGGCACGGGCGGGGTTTTAGGGCTGGTAGGGGCGGGGTTTCAGGGTTGGTAGGGGCAGGGTTTCAGGGTTGGTAGGGGCAGGGTTTCAGGGTTGGTAGGGGCAGGGTTTCAGGGTTAGTAGGGGCAGGGTTTCAGGGTTGGTAGGGGCAGGGTTTCAGGGTTAGTAGGGGCAGGGTTTCAGGGTTGGTAGGGGCGGGGTTTCAGGGCTGGTAGGGGCAGGGTTTCAGGGTTGGTAGGGGCGGGGTTTCAGGGTTGGTAGGGGCAGGGTTTCAGGGTTGGTAGGGGCAGGGTTTCAGGGTTAGTAGGGGCAGGGTTTCAGGGCTGGTAGGGGCAGGGTTTCAGGGCTGGTAGGGGCAGGGTTTCAGGCCTGGTAGGGGCGGGGTTTCAGGCCTGGTAGGGGCGGGGTTTCAGGCCTGGTAGGGGCGGGGTTTCAGGGTTGGTAGGGGCAGGGTTTCAGGGTTGGTAGGGGCAGGGTTTCAGGCCTGGTAGGGGCAGGGTTTCAGGGTTGGTAGGGGCAGGGTTTCAGGGTTGGTAGGGGCGGGGTTTCAGGGTTGGTAGGGGCGGGGTTTCAGGGTTTGTAGGGGCAGGGTTTCAGGGTTGGTAGGGGCAGGGTTTCAGGGTTGGTAGGGGCAGGGTTTCAGGCCTGGTAGGGGCAGGGTTTCAGGCCTGGTAGGGGCGGGGTTTCAGGGTTGGTAGGGGCGGAGTTTCAGGGTTGGTAGGGGCAGGGTTTCAGGGTTTGTAGGGGCAGGGTTTCAGGGTTGGTAGGGGCAGGGTTTCAGGGTTGGTAGGGGCAGGGTTTCAGGGTTGGTAGGGCCGGGTTTCAGGGCTGGCAGGGGAGGAGTTTCCTGCCCCCTCCTGGGCTCTGGCATTTGATGTGGGAAAGAATGTACAGTACTCTCTCTCTCCCTCCCTCCCTCCCTCCCTCCCTCCCTCCCTCTCTCTCTCTGTGGTTTAAATGCTGTCTTTCTCTGGCTGTGTTAACCCAGATCACCATGGGTCACACCCGATGCTCTGGAATGCACAGAGACACGGCTTCTTCCATCCCTCCCTTCCTCCCTCCTTCTCTCTCTCCTCTCTGTACACACACACACACACACACGCACACACACACAGACGGCTCGCGAGAGAAGGCCTTTTGCCTACCAGTCAAATCCATGAATGAATGATTTATGTTATGTGTGTATTCTATTATACAAGCTTCTGTTATTATCAAAGCAGCATGCTGTCTGTCCATGTGTGATTGTGTGTGTGCATGCGTGCGTGTGCATGTGTGCGCGTGTGTGTGTGTGTGTGTGTGTGTGTGTGTGTGCGTGCGTATGTGTGCGTACGTATGTGTGCGTGTGCGTGTGCGTGTGCGTGTTTTTGTCTGCAAAGGTTTTGTAAAACTCATTTGTGAGCCCATCTATTCCTGGTCTTTTATTAGGTTGCAATTGATTCATAGCTGTTACTACATGTATACTTCCTCCAGTCGGATATCATTATTGCACATCAGCTTTTCCTCTGCAGATATCTATCTACATGCCCTAATACCTGCCCTTGTCCACGTCCGGCTTCTGAAAAAGTTTCCTATAGTAATCTCCCACCTTTTCCCCCCTCTCACTTTCTAACTCCCTAATATCATTAAATGGTAAAATGGTAAATGTACTGCACTTACATAGCGCCTTATTCCAAAGCGCTTTACAACGGCCTCTCATTCACACATTCACACACACATTCACACACCAATGGCGGCAAGCTACCATGCAAGGTGCCGGCCCGCTAATTGGGAGCAATTTGGGGTTCAGTGTCTTGCCCAGGGACACCTCGATACGTGGCCAGCCGGGGATCGAACCGCCGGACTGTCGACCTTGCGATCATTAGACGCCGGCTCTACCTCCTGCGCCACAGCCGCCCCAATTCTTTTGTTGTCTGTTCCTCTCTAAACCCAGATTTTTTTTTTTTGCTCTTCTCCCCCTCCACCGCATACTTCTCCCTACTTCTCACCATAGCACCATCATATTTCCCTTTGACATACCGACTTAATTCATTCTCAGTTTTCAAATATTCTGTCATGTTATGATTTGGATTCAGTTTGAATTCACCCTCCAATCGTTTTTTTTCAGTTCGCTCTGCTTCAGTTTCTGCAAACAATTGCCTTGCATACCTTACACACACTTTCCATATGGGATCGGCGGTTCGATCCCCGGCTCCTCCTGTACACGTGTCGAGGTGTCCTTGGGCAAGACACTGAACCCCAAGTTGCTCCCAATGAGCGGGCCGGCGCCTTGCATGGTAGCTTGCCGCCATTCGTGTGTGAATGTGTGTGTGAATGTGTCAATGAGATGTAAAGAGCTGTTGTAAAGAGTTGTTGAATTGCTCAATTTGAATACTTTAATTTAAAAAAAATATTTGAATCACATAATTTGAATTTGTATTGTTTAACTTGATTCAG
>NC_137678.1:53940845-53947422 GCF_963989245.1 Nansenia antarctica | reverse complement strand
TGTTTGTATGTGTGTGTGTGTGTGTGTGTGTGTTTGTTTGTGTGTGTGTGTGTGTGTGTGTGTGTGTGTGTGACTGTGTGTGTGTGTGTGTGTGTCTGTGTGTTGATACAAAATCAACTAAATGAAGAATCAACAATAGCAGCAATAATGGCACTAGCAGCAGAACACAAAGTCATCTTGTTATGGATGAACTCTTCATATCTGTAGACAGCAAAGAGAAAAGAGAGAAAAAAAGATTTAGCCCACATTATGATCTTCATTGCATAGTTAGTTATTAGAAATCTAATTTAGACAAATTAGATTAATATTAATCCTGGAACTGCTGACAATATAGCTATATTACTCAATCAGGAAGTCTGTTCAAAATATTAAGCCATAACAGTCAGAAGCCCAGGTAAGGAAATCCTATATGGAATCAGCCTTTTCACATATTATTCAATATTATCAAAAGTCATTTTCATACGTGAAAACAAAAGGTGCAATGTCAGATGGCAGCATGTGAAACAAATGGTCCCAATTTGACACAATTTGCTTTGAATAAGTATTTTCTTTTCCTAATGTCTGACAGGTCTGATAATAGCTAATGTTATGGGAATATCACATATTCAAATGATACTTTTACAAACCTCTGTATATTAATTGAGAGAGGTACGATGATGATGATGGTGGTGATGGTTGTGATGATGATGATGATGATAATGATGGTGATGATGATGATGGTGAGAATGCCAAGTAATTGTGAAAATGAAAATACTGTGTCATTCATACCTCCCCCCTTTCCCCCCCTCCCTCCTCCCTCCCCCCAGCACTCCCAGCTGACCATCCAGGCGTTGCAGGACGAGCTGCGTATCCAGAGAGACCTGAACCAGCTGTTCCAGCAGGACGGCGGGGGGGGCGGGGGGGGATACCGCTCCCCTGGGGGGGGGCACGACTTCCTGCCCCACGAGCTGACGGAGGACAACTTCCTGCGTCTCCACGGCGACCACGAGCGGCAGGCCAAGGAGCTCTTCCTCCTGAGGAAGACCCTGGAGGAGATGGAGCTGAGGATCGACACCCAGAAGCAGACGCTGGGCGCCAGGGACGAGTCCATCAAGAAGCTGCTGGAGATGCTGCAGAGCAAGGGCCTGTCTAACAAGGTACGACCTCTGACCCCTGACCTGTCTGTCTAACAAGCTACGACCTCTGACCTTTCACCTGTCTGTCTAACAAGCTACGACCTCTGACCTTTCACCTTTAACAAGGTACGACCTCTGACCTTTCACCTGTCTGTCTAACAAGCTACGACCTCTGACCTTTCACCTTTAACAAGCTACGACCTCTGACCTTTCACCTGTCTGTCTAACAAGCTACGACCTCTGACCTTTCACCTTTAACAAGGTACGACCTCTGACCTTTCACCTGTCTGTCTAACATTAATGATGATGATATTAATGTTGATGATGATGATGATGATGATATTAATGTTGATGATGATTTATTTATTTATTTATTTGTTGACCAGGGACAGTACACATTAATAAACCAGTTGGTAAATGAGCCAAATGGCTACTTTTCAACTGTTGTCCCTGTGGCCAGATGTCATAAGCCGTTCTCTAAGAACAAGCAATAGGCTCTCTTTAACTAACTAGGCCCACTAGATATCATATACAATATTATTTTCAGAAAAAGCATGTAAAAGCATGTAAGACATACATTACAACAATGAACAGATGATGATGATGATGATGATTATGATGATGATGGTGATGACATTAATGATGATGATGATGATGATGGTGATTATGATGATGATGGTGATGACATTAATGATGATGATGATGATGGTGATTATGATGATGATGGTGATGACATTAATGATGATGATGGTGATTATGATGATGATGATGATGATGGTGATGACATTAATGATGATGATGATGGTGATGATGATGGTGATGATGATGATGATGGTGATGACATTAATGATGATGATGATGATGGTGATTATGATGATGATGGTGATGACATTAATGATGATGATGGTGATTATGATGATGATGATGATGATGATGGTGATGACATTAATGATGATGATGATGGTGATGATGATGATGATGATGGTGATGACATTAATGATGATGATGATGATGATGGTGATGATGATGATGATGGTGATTATGATGATGATGATGATGATGATGATGATGGTGATGACATTAATGATGATGATGACGGTGCTGTTGATGAAGGTCAGTGAGGAGGACCATGAGAGGACCAGGCGGCTGGCGGAGGCTGAGATGACCCTGCACCACCTCCAGAGTCTGCTGGACCAGAAGGACAAGGAGACAGCAGCCCTGAGAGAGGTGAGGAGGGGGGAGGAGGGGGGAGGAGGGGGAAGACAGCAGCCCTGAGAGAGGTGAGGAGGGGGGAGGAGGGGGGAGGAGGGGGAAGACAGCAGCCCTGAGAGAGGTGAGGAGGGGGGAGGAGGGGGAAGACAGCAGCCCTGAGAGAGGTGAGGAGGAGGGAGACAGCAGCACTGAGAGAGGTGAGGAGGGGGGAGGAGGGGGGAGACAGCAGCCCTGAGAGAGGTGAGGAGGAGGGAGACAGCAGCCCTGAGAGAGGTGAGGAGGAGGGAGACAGCAGCACTGAGAGAGGTGAGAAGGGGGAGACAGCAGCACTGAGAGAGGTGAGGAGGGGGGAGACAGCACCCCTGAGAGAGGTGAGGAGGAGGGAGACAGCAGCCCTGAGAGAGGTGAGGAGGAGGGAGACAGCAGCCCTGAGAGAGGTGAGGAAGGGGGAGGAGGGGGGAGACAGCAGCACTGAGAGAGATGAGGAGGGGGGAGACAGCAGCCCTGAGAGAGGTGAGGAGGAGGGAGACAGCAGCACTGAGAGAGGTGAGGAGGAGGGAGACAGCAGCCCTGAGAGAGGTGAGGAGTAGGGAGGAGGGGGGAGACAGCAGCACTGAGAGAGGTGAGGAGTGGGGAGACAGCAGCACTGAGAGAGGTGAGGAGGAGGGAGACAGCAGCACTGAGAGAGGTGAGGAGGGGGGAGACAGCAGCCCTGAGAGAGGTGAGGAGGAGGGAGACAGCAGCCCTGAGAGAGATGAGGAGGGGGGAGACAGCAGCCCTGAGAGAGGTGAGGAGGAGGGAGACAGCAGCCCTGAGAGAGGTGAGGAGGGGGGAGACAGCAGCCCTGAGAGAGGTGAGGAGGAGGGAGACAGCAGCCCTGAGAGAGGTGAGGAGGGGGGAGACAGCAGCCCTGAGAGAGGTGAGGAGGAGGGAGACAGCAGCACTGAGAGAGGTGAGGAGGGGGGAGACAGCAGCACTGAGAGAGGTGAGGAAGGGGGAGACAGCAGCCCTGAGAGAGGTGAGGAGGAGGGAGACAGCAGCACTGAGAGAGGTGAGGAGGGGGAGACAGCAGCACTGAGAGAGGTGAGGAGGAGGGAGACAGCAGCCCTGAGAGAGGTGAGGAGGGGGGAGACAGCAGCCCTGAGAGGGGTGAGGAAGGGGGAGGAGGGGGGAGATTAAACCTAGTCCTGAATTTAACTCATTTAATGACTTTATTCACCAAAAATGCATAAATGATTATGCTTTATTTTGTATTTGATCAGTGCTAGGTAAACACCACATAGAACACTTGGAACACTCTTAAGAGAGTGAGAGTTCCGGAACTGTTTGTCAGTTGGTGAGTTAAACCAGCCTTCGGTTTTACTGCTGAACGTGTTAATGAAAACCCTGTTAAAAGGCTGTTTATTAGCTGTCACACACACACACACACACACACACACACACACACACACACACACACACACACGCACACACAGGAAGCCCAGTCAGCATCATCAGTATGCAGACAGAGATCCTCCAGAGGATAGAGAGGTCAGGGACTCCTCCTCCCTCCCTCCCCCTCTCCTCCCTCCTTCCCCCTCTCCTCCCTCCCTCCCCCTCTACTCCCTCCCTCCCCCTCTCCTCCCTCCTTCCCCCTCTCCTCCCTCCCTCCCCCTCTCCTCCCACGTGTCGTCCCTCCCTCCTTGTCCTGTTCCATCTCTTCTTCTTCTTCTTCTTCTCTGTCAGTATTCTAGTCAGGCAGTCCCACGGACAGCCTCGTCCCCTCTCAGCAGCTCCCCCTAGGCCACGCTGACATCTAGTGGAGAGAAGTGGTACTGCGGCTTCAGCAACACACAACAGGACAGAGACAGATCACACACTTTACACACACATATCTGCTCAGATCAGGACACAGTAGCTTTGAAGTGATAATTTCACGGTTATTTAATTCAGCTTTTTATTTTAGTGTCTTTTTATATAAGAGAAAGAACTTTAAAAGAGTACAGAAGCACAGATGTAGTAGTCGAGCAGTCCTTTAAGTAGTGTGTAATCACTCAGACAGAGACCCCGCCCCTGCCCCCGCTGCCCTGCTCTGTCGTCTGATAGACTGGCTCTCTCCTCTGATAGGATGGCTCTCTCCTCTGATAGGATGGCTCTCTCCTCTGATAGGCCAGCACATTCATACAGGTGTGTTTAAAGGTGTACAGGTGTGTTTAAAGGTTTACAGGCGTGTTTAAAGACATACAGGTGTGTTTAAAGGTTTACAGGCGTGTTTAAAGACATACAGGTGTGTTTAAAGGTGTACAGGCGTGTTTAAAGGTTTACAGGCGTGTTTAAAGGTGTACAGGCGTGTTTAAATGTTTACAGGGGTGTTTAAAGGTTTACAGGTGTGTTTAAAGGTGTACAGGCGTGTTTAAAGACATACAGGTGTGTTTAAAGGTTTACAGGCGTGTTTAAAGGTTTACAGGTGTGTTTAAAGGTGTACAGGCGTGTTTAAAGACATACAGGTGTGTTTAAAGGTGTACAGGCGTGTTTAAAGGTTTACAGGCGTGTTAAAAGGTGTACAGGCGTGTTTAAAGACATACAGGTGTGTTTAAAGGTTTACAGGTGGGTTTAAAGGTTTACAGGCGTGTTTAAAGGTGTACAGGCGTGTTTAAAGGTTTACAGGTGTGTTTAAAGGTTTACAGGTATGTTTAAAGGTGTACAGGCGTGTTTAAAGGTTTACAGGTGTGTTTAAAGGTGTACAGGCGTGTTTAAAGACATACAGGTGTGTTTAAAGGTTTACAGGCGTGTTTAAAGGTGTACAGGCGTGTTTAAAGACATACAGGCATTTTCTAAGGTTTTCAGGCATGTTTAAAGAGATATAGGTGGGTTTAAAGGCACATTAATCATGTTAGCGTGTTCCAGCCTAATTCATACTAGGGCCCCAAGACTGCTGTTTACTTATCGCTGTGACATATGACATGTCATACCACTAGAGAGAGAGAGAAAGAAAGAGAGAGACAACGAGAGAGAGAAAGAGAGAAAGAAAGGCTTGGATGGAGACAAACAACATTTCAACATGAGTAGACATGGACACATCCTCATGTCAAAGACGGGCTATTCATGTCTACTTGTTTGTTTGCGTCCGAAAGAGAGTGTGTGTGTGTGTCTGTGTGTATCAGACAGTGCTTTTGTGTGTGTGTGTGTGTGTGTGTGTGTGTGTGTGTGTGTGTGCTCAGCCATAGCCCCCCCTGCAGCAGAAGCTCTCATGTCTTTGTGTGCGGGGTCTTCTGGTCTTCTGCTAGCTGCATTAGCTGTTCTGTCTTTGTTGGTCTCTCAGAGTGGTCTGTCCTCTACAGAGAAGCAGCTGATGCGCACACACACACACACACACACACACACACACACACACACACACACACACACACACTCCAGACAGAGACTCTGTCCCCAGTGTGTGATCAGTGGTCTGGTGTAGAGGCTGAGCAGAGACAGGGAGAGACAGAGAGTGTGTGTAGTAGTGTAGTGTCAGCATCGGACGTTAGCATCAGAGGTTAGCATCGGACGTTAGCAGCATCAGAGGTTAGCATCATAGTAGACAGCTTCACACAGTACAGTGGTGATACTGTAGGCAGAGCTGTATTAGCTTAGCATTAGCATTAGCTCTGAGCCTGGTTTGTGGTTAGCGTTAGCTCTGAGTCTGGTGTGTTGTTAGCGTTAGCTCTGAGCCTGACCTTCCATAGAGGAGCAGTGATGTGGGATGATGGGATGAGGCCGCGGACGCTAAGCGCTAGCGCGGCAAGGGGAGGGAGGTCTGTGAGGGCGGGGTCTCTGGCCAGGGCTGACTCCGCCCCTCTGTCCCCCGCCCAGGAGCTGCAGCGGCGCTACGATGGGGCCCCTGACAACGCCAAGACCAAGGCCCTGCAGACCGTCATAGAGATGAAGGTAGGACGCAAGGAGGGTGTGTGTGTGTGCGTGTGTGTGCAGAAAGTGTTCTGTGTGTGTCAGCTCCTCCCAGTTCCCACGTTTTCTTCTTCCTCCATCTCAACCTTTTCCCCTCTTTCATATCTGCTCTCCTCCCTTCCTGGACCTCCCTTCCCTCTTCTGTTCCTCACTCCCTTCTAAGTGTGTGTGTGTGTGTGTGTGTGTGTGTGTCTCTCTCTCTGAGTGTGTGTCTCTTTCTGAGTGTGTGTGTGTGTGTGTGTGTCTCTCTGAGTGTGTGTCTGAGTGTCTCTCTCTGAGTGTGTGTGTGTGTGTGTGTGTGTGTGTGTTTGTGTGTGTGTGTGTGT
>NC_137678.1:53930845-53933345 GCF_963989245.1 Nansenia antarctica | reverse complement strand
TCTAAGTTAAATACTTCAGTGATTTATTGAGCAGCATTCGAAAACTGAAATACCTTGAGCAGCAAGAACCAAGCGTAAGAACCAAGCTAATGAGGAAGAGCAGTTCATTCAATTAAGAAGCTGTCCCAAGATGTTGTTCTTCATAGATCTTCCTTGCGCCCTTGATAAGCGGAGTTAGGTATGTTAAGTGTTTCATGTGTTTTCATGTATGGTGTAGCCTTTCCACCTATATATGTTCATCTATGAAGTAGCCTGACTGTGCTCCCGGTGTTTTCACGGTGTTCAACATGAATGTATTCAGGTTCGCCAAAGTATACGGCTCCATCATTTGAAATTGGCGGCTCCGTCAAAACCCTACAACAATGTCATTTTGTATCCCGCGGTTTTACGGTATAACGGTATCAAAAATAACGGTATCAAAAATAGGAACCCGTCCAACCTTCTACCTCCACCCCTCTCCCTCCACCCCTCTACCTCCACCCCACTACCTCCAGCCTCAACCCTCTCCCTCCACCCCTCTATCTCCACCCCTCTATCTCCACCCCTCTATCTCCACCCCTCTATCTCCACCCCTCTATCTCCACCCCTCTATCTCCACCCCTCTATCTCCACCCCTCTATCGCCACCCCTCTATCGCCACCCTTCTACCTCCCAGCCCTCTACCTCCACCCCTCTACCTCCAGCCTCAACCCTCTCCCTCCACCCCTCTACCTCCACCACTCTACCTCCACCCCTCTACCTCCACCCCTCTATCTCCACCCCTCTATCTCCACCCCTCTATCTCCACCCCTCTACCTCCACCCCTCTACCTCCAACACTCTACCTCCACCCCTCTACCTCCAACACTCTACCTCCACCCCTCTATCTCCACCCCTCTACCTCCACCCCTCTACCTCTATCTCCACCCCTCTACCTCCACCCCTCTACCTCCAACACTCTACCTCCACCCCTCTACCTCCACCCCTCTATCGCCACCCTTCTACCTCCCAGCCCTCTACCTCCACCCCTCTACCTCCATCCTCTACCTCCAGCCCTCTACCTCCAACCCTCTACCTCCACCCTCTACGTCGCTCTCCTCCACCTCCACCCCTCTACCTCCACCCCTCTACCTCCAGCTTTCACAACCAGGCCTCTGTCCTCTCTCTCTCTCTCTCTCTCTCTCTCTCTCTCTCTCTCTCTCTCTCTCTCTCTCTCTCTCTCTCTCTCTCTCTCTCTCTCTCTCTCCCCCCTCTCCCCAGCTCACAGACTCCTTCCCCCTCTTCTCCTCTCCAACCCCCCTACTAACACCCAAGCCCTGGCACAGAGCTGGACGTCATGCTTAATGTCACAGTCTAGTTAATGTACCGCAGCCAAGGCCAGAACCAAGGCCCGGAACCAAGGCCCGGAACCCCGGCCCAGAAACCAGACACAGACCTGGGCAGCTTTGCTCAGTGATATACGGCCCTCCTGGTGTGACTGCAGAAGGGCCGGGTGTGTGAAAATGTTCTGTTATTAATGTCTGCTAAGGCAGCTCTCTCTCACACATGCACGCACACACGTACACACACACACGCGCACACACACATGCACGCACGCACACACTCCCTCACACACACTCTGTGTGATAATGTTGTTATTAATGTCCACTAAAGCTCTGTGTGTGTGTGTGTGTGTGTGTGTGTGTGTGTGTGTATGTGTTGGCCAGCAAGGGTGTGAAATAGGGGTGTAACGGATCACCTAACTCACAGATCGGATCGCGTTTTTTTGAGTCACGGATCGGATGACTTTTCGGATCAACACAAAACATTTTTTTTTATAAAAACGTATTTTTCCTTGAATTCTGTAAAAACACCACTTTTATTGTGTGTAAAAATCCAACAACATTCAAGATGTCAAAACTGGTAATATATATATATATATATATATTATAACATATTCTACACTCAAACATTACATATTATACTGAAATACACATTCGACTTAAATTATAGTGCAATAGGAGAGAGGTAGGCGCCTGGTTGCAGCAGTGAATCACTGGGCTCTTTAAAGCAGACGAATAAACATGTTTTATGTACATGTAAATAATAAAATGAACCCTTCCTTTAAACATCAACCTATCATTGTGCTTTAGAGTAAAATAAAGCTGTCGCGTCTATCTTTTCATGGCAACTCCACATTGTGATTTACAAGAGATATTAACTAATATTAAGTAATATTATTTCTTGGTTACATTTTGCAATTGATCCCCGGTACACATGGCTGCCCAACCGTGGGGGGCGATCCGTACACTACGTTACACCCCTAGTGTGAAACACTCTTGAGCTGATCTCCCTCTCCATCCACACTCTCTCCATTCCTCCCTCCCTCCCTCTCCATCCCTCTCTCCCTCTCCATCCCTCCCTCCCTCTCCATCCCTCCCTCCCTCCCTCTCCATTCCTCCCTCCCTCCCACTCCATCCCTCCCTCCCTCCCTCTCCATCCCTCTCTCCCTCTCCATCCCTCCCTCCCTCTCCATCCCTCCC
>NC_137678.1:53921278-53925645 GCF_963989245.1 Nansenia antarctica | reverse complement strand
GGCATCGAGCCTGAGGCAGCAGGAACAGCAGGAGCAGAGCAGGACGTCACAGCTGCTGGAGGAGGCGCAGAGGAGGGAGGACCACCTCAACACCTCCTCTCTACTGGTCCAGGTACCACACACACACACACTTACACACACACACACACACACACACACACACACAACCTCAACACCTCCTCCCTGCTGGTCCAGGTGAGGGGGGGGGGGGGGGGGCATGGAGACAGAGAAAGGGAGGGAGAAAAGGGAGAGAGAGGGAGCGATGGGACAGTAATGTCACTGCTGCTCAGCTTTGTTGTGGTTTGGTCTGTTTTCACTGTTTAGCTCTCCTCCTCTCCTCTCTCTTCCACCACCCCCTCGTCCTCTCTTCTCTCCTCCTCTCCTCCTCTCTTCCACCACCCCCTCATCCTCTCTTCTTCTCCTCCTCTCCTCCTCTCTTCCACCACCCCCTCATCCTCTCTTCTTCTCCTCCTCTCCTCCGCTCTTCCACCACCCCCTCATCCTCTCTTCTTCTCCTCCTCTCCTCCGCTCTTCCACCACCCCCTCATCCTCTCTTCTTCTCCTCCTCTCCTCCTCTCTTCCACCACCCCCTCATCCTCTCTTCTTCTCCTCTCTCCTCCTCTCTTCCACCACCCCCTCATCCTCTCTTCTTCTCCTCCTCTCCTCCTCTCTTCCACCACCCCCTCATCCTCTCTTCTTCTCCTCCTCTCCTCCTCTCTTCCACCACCCCCTCATCCTCTCTTCTTCTCCTCCTCTCTCCTCCTCTCCTCCTCTCTTCCACCACCCCCTCATCCTGTGTGTGTTCTGTGTTGTCTTTGTGTTTATATGGTTGGTTTGGACGCTGCCCTCGACCCTGGTCAAGGATGCTCTGTGTGTGTGTGTGTGTGTGTGTGTGTGTGTGTGTGTGTGGTTTGAATGAACTCATAGAGGAGAGCAACTGTTAATCTGAGCCTCTGAGACACTCCACCCCCCCACCCCTCCACCCCCCGCCCCCCGATGTGCTCCTTCATCCTAGATCCTTTAAACTTGAGACACACTGCCCCCCCTCTCTACCCGCCCTCTCTGCCTCCCCACCCCCTGTCTGCCCCCTCCCTCTGCCCTTTGGCCCCCCTCTTTGCACCCCCACCACCCTAAAAGATTTAATATCGACAGATTGAAGATATCAAGAGAGTTGCCTCTGAACATGAAGGAGATGGATGGGGGGAAGGATGGAGGGATGGGGCAGGGAGGGAAGGATGGAGGGAGGGGGGAGGGAGGGAGGGAGGGAGGGAAGGAGGGAGGGAGGGGGAGGGAGGGAAGAATGGATGGAGGGAGGGAGGGAAGGATGGAGGGAGGGAGGGATGGAGGGAGAGAGAGAGAGAGAGACTGAGGGAGGGAAGGAGAGAGTAAGATGGAGTGGATGTGCAAGTGGAAAAAGTAGCGATAGTGATGGTAACAGCTGTGTGGTTACTCACCCTGGGGACCCAGCATGCTGTCTAGAGCTGACCACAGCCTCACACACACATACACACACACACACACCCCTGACAGGTGACAGAGTAGAGGTAATGAACCAGAAGTGCTGGGAGCTTGAGAACGTATTTATGGGCCTCATAAAAGAGTGATATAAAAGAGTGATATAAAAGAGTGATTTAAAAGACTCAAACGGAAGTGTTTTATGGCTCACCAGGGGCGGGGAGGGGAGGGGGGAGAGAGAGGGGGGAGATGCCGGGTGGGTGGGGGTGGGGGAGGAGTCCGGGAGGTGCACATGTAACTGGCTCATGCATGGCCAGAGAGAGAGAGAGAGAGGGGGGGGGACAGAGAGAGAGAGACAGAGAGAGAGAGAGGAACAAATAGAGAGAGAGAGAGAGAGAGAGAGAGAGAGAGAGAGAGAGAGAGAGAGAGAGAGAGAGAGAGAGGGAGACAGCGAGAGAGAGAGAGACAGAGACAGAGACAGAGAGAGAGAGAGAGAGGAGATGGGGACAGAGAGAGAGAGGGACAGAGAGAGAGAGAAGGTGGGTCTGCAGAGGAAGTGAAAGGAGAGAGGAGGATCACATCTGCTGCTCTCTGTCTCTGATAGACTTCTAAGGGCTTTTTATTGGGGCTGTGTGTGTGTGTGTGTGTGTGTGTGTGTGTGTGTGTGTGTGTGTGTGTGTGTGAGGGATGATGGGGGGAGATTCCTGGTCTTCAGAAGTACCAGTGTATGCCTCTCCCTGGGGGACAAAACCTCTCTTCAAACATTAGATCAAGGTGTGTGTGTTAGGGTTGGGCGGTCTTGAATTTCTAACACTGTTAAAGCGTCCCCAATTTTAACCACGGTTTACAGTTTCATGACTGTATCATTATTATTTTCACACAACAACAAACATGTGATGCATGTTCCAGTTTTATTCTCTGAACAACGTCAGAAACAGAGTAGCAAATGTTAACAACATTAACAACATCTATAAAGCTACTACTATAAAGTTTGAGTGCAAATACAGCGGGTAGCCTATAGGCCTAAATAAAAAATAGTGCAAGGACATGACATTAATATTCTGGTGTCTGTCAACCAGGTTAGTTGACTTTGTTTTTATTTGTTTTTATTTATATATCTTCACTGTCTTTGCCGTTCTTATGTATTGTATGTATTGTTTGATGTTGACCCTGAGGACTTCTGTTCATATGTTTGTTGTTATTATAGTCGGGGCCTCTTGGCCAGATCATCATTGAAAATGAGAATTTATTCTCAACTGATTTTATCTGGTCAAATAAAGGTAAAAAATAAAATAAAATAAAAAACGGAATGAAATTAACAACAAATCTATGGGCTACAGTCCATTACAAATTAATGAAATGAAAAGCACAACCTAACATAGCATGGATCACCAATAGGCGGCCTCCGGGCCGCATGCGGCCCACCAAAGCTTCCCATCGGGCCCGTGGAATATTTATGTTTTTTTAATATGAAAATGTGAGGACGGAAATACCGTTTAGAACATATAGGCCGCGTTCATAAATTCGTCTGCACACTGGATTCAGCGTCATCATGGAACCAAGTAATTTGATTGGACTAGAGGCATTCACGAGGACGCTCTGACTCTCTCAGAGCGAATTTACGAATGCGGCCATAGCATAGATTCATAATATGAATTATGGTTCTTTCAATGCAGGAGGATTCAGACCTAACTCATTCACAAAGCTGCAACCTTGCTTCTAAATAGCAGTAGCAAAGCTGAAACTAATTCCCGTCTTTTAAATGGAATGCGGCAGACGTAGCGCCTATTCGCATGCAAGAATGGGGACAAACTCATAGCTCTCATTTAACATTTCGTGTTTTTTTTGTTTGTTTAACATTTCGTGTTATAGGCAATTTTTTCACATGCACATTACAGTGACTTAAACTAACTTCTCAGTCAAAAATATTATGAGGTAAATGTCTTGTTATGCTCGTAGAACCCAGACAGCCCGGAGAGATGCACTAGTTGCCCTCTCGTTCAGATAACGTTCTGCTAATAATTCCATTGGCATGTCCATATCCAACTTTTAAGCTTGCAATTTTTCTGCAATGGGTCTCAGGATATGACTTCTCAGGGTATGATTCTCTGAAAGCTGCACGCCTTGTATAATTGTAACGGCGAAGATTGTATTGTTTTTCAACAGCTACCGTTTCAGTGCAGATGAGGCATACAGGTTTTGCGTTACTAAATGTTGGCAAGATGAATGCGTGCTTGTCAGTCCAGTCCTCATTAAAGCTGCGTTTTTTCACGTCAATTTTACGCTTCACGTTTCTCTCTCCCATTTTGCTTGATTGATAGCTGAAAATGATTACAATGAAGTGAAGCCAAAATATCTTGATCGCCCCCTGGTGGCTGGCTGCAGTATAGGTGTCACTGTGTCAGGAGTCTGTTAACATTTATAATAAGCCATTAATAACATACATTTTGTAAGAAAGTACAAATATTAAACAATAATATGCTAATTATGCCCAAAAATTAAATAAATATATATATGTCCGGCCACAGTGTATGCTTCGAAAAATTCTGGCCCTTGGACAAATGTAGTTGGTGACCCCTGACCTATAGCATCCAGGTCCATTCTGAGGAGAAGCTGTCACGTGACACGTTCTTATTTTTAGGCTTAGGGTTATTTGACAAATTACATTGTTTACTAAATGTTCTGTCATCACTTTCTATAGCATCTTCAACCACAGACAGTGACGCTGGACAAATGCTCTTAAGGCGTGTTTTAGGGCGGTTTTATGACGGTATTGACAAATACCGTTTCTATTTTCAAAAACTGTGGTATACGGTATAACGCACACACATACACACACACACACCACAGACCGCGGTCTCACAGAGAGCTTATCAGACACAGATGATCTCTCACTCGTCTTCCTCTGAAAC
>NC_137678.1:53890289-53896078 GCF_963989245.1 Nansenia antarctica | reverse complement strand
CAGACGCTTTTATCCAAAGCGACTTACAATAAGTACATCTGTCTCAGTAAGTGACCCAGCCGTAGCTGTCATCACTCATCATCAGCAGGACCTCTGATAGGAACAAGTGCCATCGGCAAACACAGCGCTGGAGACAAGAAGGATGTTTCTTTCTGGTAATGTAGGATGTTAGGAGGAGGAGGAGAGGAGAGGGGGATGATAGAGGGTGTAGGGTGTTAGGGGGTGGAGAAGTCTGAGGAGGAGAGGAGAGGGGATGGATAGATAGAGGGTGTAGGGTGTTAGGGCGTGGAGTGGTCTGAGGAGGAGGAGAGGCGAGGGGGATGAGGGTGTTCCCCCTAAAGAGATGGGTGTTCATTCTACGGCGGAAGAAATAGTTAAAAATGCCCTAAATCGGACAGTGACGATCAGGACATTTTGGTAATGAAATCCATCCATCCCTCCTTCCATCCCTCCTTCCCTCCATCCATCCCTCCACCCTTCTTCCCTTCCAGCCCTTCATCCTTTCATTCTCCCTCTCTTTCTCTCTCACACCTTATCAGTGTTTCCTTTTCACTCACTCTCTTCTTCCTCCTTCCTTCCCTCCTTCTCTCCCTCCCTCCCTCCCTCCCTCCCTCCCTCTCTACTTCTCTCTCTGAACATATAGTTGTCTGTCGTTCCCTGGGTAACAGCGCAGTGCGGCCCCTCCCGTTGCAATAACACAATTTTGACAGTTATTTCTGCCTCCCTCCCCCTCTTCCTCCCTCCCCTCCCTCCCCTCCCAGTCTGAAGCACTCCCGCTTGTTTTTGTTTTATCAATTATGAGGCCGTGGCAGGGCTGTGCAGCGCCGGGCCTAGGAGGGGCTAGGAGGGCCTAGGAGGGGGCTAGGGTGGTCTAGGAGGGGTTAGGAGGGGCTAGGGGGGTCTAGGAGGGGCTAGGAGGGTGTAGGGAGGTCTAGGAGGGGCTGGGGGGGTTGTGATGTACAGGAATATGACCCGGTAGTTATTGTTCCAGATGTGTTCGTCGTTGACCTTGTTAGAGCAGACGGGCCGGGCCGGGCCGGACCAGAGCCAAACTAAATAGTTTCTGCGCAGCGCTTTTCTTTTCTTCTGGTGAAACATTCCACTCTGAGGGGAGGAGGAGGAGGAGGAGGAGGAGGAGGAGGAGAAGGAGAAGGAGGAGGACAGCAGCGCGCGGGCCGTGTGTCCGTGTCCGTGTGCGTGTGCGTGTGCGTGTGCATGTGCGTGTGTGTCCTCAAATGAGAGACGCACTTTAAAAGTTGTCATCCGCAGCGAAACACTTGCTGTTGTCAGATGCCTGGGGAGAGGGTTGTGTGTGTGTGTGTGTGTGTGTGTGTGTGTGTGTGTGTGTGCGTGTGTGTGTGTGTGTGTGTGTGTGTGTGTGCGTGTGTCTCCTATACTGTATTTTCGGCCTCTAGTTTCTCGACACCCTGATGGAACACAGAGGCTGTAATGGATACACTCTCCTCTCCTTTCCCCTGTTCTCTGTCCTCCCTCTCTCTCTCCCTCTCTCTCTCTCTCTCTCTCTCCCTCACTCTCTCTCCCTCTCTCTCCCTCTCTCTCCCTCTCTCTCACTCCCTCTCTCTCTCTCTCCCTCTCTCTCCCTCTCTCTCCCTCTCTCTCACTCCCTCTCTCTCCCTCTATCTCACTCCCTCCCTCTGTGTTGATGGTAGCAGCTGTTGAAGAGGGTATGTTTATTGAGAATCTTTTTTTTACAGCATTTTGAGAAGAGTCTGCCGATAGTGTCGCTAAGACCACCATACTATAGAACAAAGACTGCGTAGTGCCACCAAAGACCACCAGACTACATAGAACAAGGTTCTGCGTAGTGTCACCAAAGACCACCAGACTATAGAACAAAGACTGCGTAGTGCCACCAAAGACCACCAGACTATATAAAAGCGTTACATCAGCGCACGACTGGAAACCAAAATCCGCCAAAAACCTCCAACATTCCTCAGGGTGAATCTAGACCTCAGAATTCACCACCAACCACCCTCCTCCGTTCTCACATTTCTTCCACACACAAAAAAACGGAAACAATGAAAACAGTGTTTTCATGGTTATCCACTGTTTATAAAACTGGTTTTATCACTTTGTTCTACTTTCCTGTGACTTTGAGGTTGGTGTGGATGTGTGTGTGACGCCCCCCCCCCCCCCCCCCCCCCGTCACCGTGGAGACGCCCTCCATCGCCACAGAGACGATCTCAACAGAGAACGGTTGTTGTATTTTTTCAGCTTCAGTTCCTATTTTAATGCCAGCTCTGATCCCATTGGCTGTCGCTGGGCACCTCTCTGGCCGGGCGCACCATTTCCTGTCTGGGTCACATGACTCCCTCCAGCCGTTAAAAAAAAAGGGGATAATTTGGAAAAGGGGGACGTGAGCGGTGGAGATAACGCCACCTGTTCGCATCGTTAGCTGGACGCTGAAGCCCCGCTCGGCCGCGCGCCGCTTTTAATGAGCGGAAAATTAAACCTTTTAGATGAATTCCGAGTGTGGAATCTGATATAATGGTTTAAAAAGGAGCTCTTAGGCCCTGTTGGAGTGGTCTCAGTGTGTTTTAATGGGGAGAGGGGGGGACTGTTCCAACTGGGTGGGGGGGGGGGGAGAGGGGGAGGGGGAGGGGGTCTTGTGGCAGGTGGAGGAGGGGGAGGAGAGGTGAGGAGGGAGGAGGGGAAGGACAGATTATTTAAAAGGTGCTGTTAACAAACGTCTGCTGTTCCCTCCTTCTAAATCACTCCCCACATTCTCTCTCTCTCTCTCTCTCTCTCTCTCTCTCTCTCTCTCTCTCTCTCTCTCACTGTCTCTCTCTCTCTCACTCTCTCTCTCTGTCTCTCTCTCTGTCTCTATCCCTCCATCTCTCCCCCCCCCCCTCTCTCTCTCTCTCTCTCTCACTGTCTCTCTCTCTCTCACTGTCTCTCTCTGTCTCTCTCTCTGTCTCTATCCCTCCATCTCTCTCTCTCTCTCTCCCTCTCTTCCTCTCCCTCATACTCTCTGTGTTAGTCTGTATGCTGACATATACCTGTTGTAAACATTACATATGACAGTGACAAAATAAATGTTTTACAATCTGTCTGACTTTTTACTCTCTTCTCTCTCCCTCCCCGTCCTCCCCCCCCTCCCTCCACCCCTGCCTCCCCCCAGTTGGAGGGAGAGATGGAGGTGTGTGAGCGGGAGAGTGTGGAGCTACAGGAGTATGCCAACAGCGTCCTGCAGCAGATCGCAGATCACTGTCCTGACATCCTGGAGCAGGTGGTCAATGCTCTGGAGGAGAGCTGCTGACACACACACACACACACACACACACACACATATTTACATACACACACACACACACACATGCTCACAGACACAATACTCACACGCACATAATACATACACACTCACATGCACATATGTACATTCACACACACGCACACATATGTACGTAAACACACACGCACGCACACACACACACACAAATATACATACACACATATGTACACACATACACACACACACACACATACCCCCACCCCCCATATACCTAGATACCTCCGATATCCCCCCCCCCAATATCCCCCCCACCCCAAGGTAACAGCCACATCTGCCCACAGCATCCTGGAGCCCTGCACAGCGCCCCCCCAGCCCCTGGAGGAGGGACTGACTTGGCTTTTATTTACGTTGTTGTTGTTGTTGTTGTTGTTGTTGTTGTTACTGATGTGTAAACATGTAAACAGGAAGAGGCGGGGCAAGAATTCTCTCCCTCAGTGGTGTAACATCGTTGAGTGGGAGGGGCTTAAGTGGGATCCTTGGGAAGGATTCTGACGTGGGGTAGGGTCAGGGTTAGGTTCAAGGTTAGGGTCAAGGTTAGGGTCAGGGTCATGGTCAGGGTCAGGGTCAGGATTAGGGTCAAGGTTATGGTCAGGGTCAGGATCAGGGTTATGGTCAGGGTTAGGGTCAGGATCAGGGTTAGGGTCATGGTTAGGGTCAGGATTAGGGTCAGAGCCTTAGGATCAGGGTCAGGGTTAGGGTCATGGTTAGGGTCAGGATTAGGGTCAGAGCCTTAGGATCAGGGTTAGGGTCAGGATCAAGGTTAGGGTCATGGTTAGGGTCAGGGTTAGGGTCATGGTTAGGGTCAGGGTTAGGGTCATGGTTAGGGTCAGGGTTAGGCTTAAGGTCAAGGTTAAGGTCAGGGCTAGGATCCCATTTGTACCATTGTGTTACTGAGGTGTGTTCTAGTCTGACCTGGGGTCAGGGGTTAGAGGTCAGCGGTCAGGGGTCAGGGATGTGTTCCTAGGGTCACAGTGACCAGAAGAAGCATCTGGAAGGTCTGTGTTTGAGACAGAACCATCATCATCGTCATCATCATCTGTTGCCATGACTACTCAGCTCCATACCTGGGGATGACAGTTCCATCTCTGCTGCCTGTCCTTTATTGATTAGGATCTATATCTTTTGCTGCTATTATTATTTTCCAGCCTAATTGTATTTGTATTAATAGCTGTCTGATGTGTGAAGGGGTGTGAGTGTGTGTGTTGGGGTTAGGTGTGTGGGGGTGAGAGGTTAAGGAGGGAGGGGCGGAGGGGTTAAGGATGGGAGGGGGTTACTGCATGTCATGTTTTAATTTGTGTTGCTGAATCTGATGATGGTTATGAATATGATTATGAATATGAATATGATTACAATATGATTATGAATATGATTATGGATGTGATTATGAATATGATTATGGTTATGAGCTGAACAGACAGATTAAACACGTTTCACAGAGAAACCAGAGCACTACAGTACTACTACATGACTCATGTTGTTTCTTTAAATCACACACATACACACACACTCACAGACACACACTCACAGACACACTCACAGACACACACACACACACACACACACACACGCACACACACACATCTTGAGTTGATAGAAACCAGCAGCATTGGTATGACCCCAGGAGCAGGGAACAGAGGAATAACGACCTCCTCTTCTCTTCTCTTCTTCTCTGAACTACCAACCTTCTCTCTCTCTCTCCCTCCATCCCCCTCTCCCAGAGAGAGAGAGAGAGAGAGAGAGCTGGTCAGCTGACCAGGCCAGGGGGGATGGGGTGTGTGGAGCCTGCAGTTAGCTAATTGGGGCGGTGAGGGGAGGAGGGGATGACTGCTGTGACTTCCTCCTGGACCTGGCATCATGCCATGAGAGGGGGGGGGGGGGGGGTGATGAACAGAGAGAGTCCTCCTCTTTTGCTCTCTTTTTTCTTTCTCTCTTTCTCCCTCCCCCCTATCCTCCCTACCTTCCTCCCTCTCTCCCTCCCTCCACCCCCTCCCTCTCTCCCTCTACCCCCTCCCTCTCTCCCTCCACCCCCTCCCTCTCTCCTTCTTTCCCTTATCAGCCAGCTCCCAGCCCCTCCACCTCTATCTACAGGTGAAAGAGGTCCTGTCTGGCAGGCTTGCGTCACCCAGTCGTGTGTGTGTGTCTGTGCGTGTGTGTGTCTGTCTGTGTGTGTGTGTGTGTGTGTGTGTGTGTGTGTGTGCGCGTGTGTGTCTGTCTGTGTGTGTGTGTGTGTGTGTGTGTGTGTGTGTGTCTGTTTGTGTACGTGTGTGTGTGTTTGTGAGAGAGAGTGTGAGAGAGGTCATAGTTGAGTCTGTGTAGAGGACACTGGCTGTAAATTGAATAGATAGGCCTCTAGTCAACCCCTCCCTCTCTCTCTCTCTCCTCTCTTTCTTCCTCCCTCCCTCCTTCCCCCTCTCTCTCTCTCTGTGGTTTATAGTTATGACCGTGTGTGTTCATTCTGCTCAGATAAGATACAGAT
>NC_137678.1:53877789-53882789 GCF_963989245.1 Nansenia antarctica | reverse complement strand
CAGAAGTTCATCTCGCCTCTTTTGTTTCTCTACCGGGCGGTTTGTGTCAACTCGGAGACTTGGAATACGTTACTACGGTACGGTTTGATGTTTTACATGTGTGCAAAATAGAGACAGTGCCCGCGACATCGTTTGGAGACGTAAAGGTTGATCGTTAAATCACGGTTTAGTTTCCACCTGTTGCTTAATCAACGCGCCCCGCGGTAACGGGGTGAGGGGTAACAGCCGCGGGGGTTTAACGGTGCACCGGAGGACCGGAGAGCTGAACGGGACGGACAGACAGACACACTTATTGGAGAAGTTTGTTGGTAAATTGATCAACAAAATTCCCCCAAAACAACAACAACAAAAAAAGGTCCGAACTCGCGTGCCGAGTGACATTCGTCCGTGGTGGAATTTTTTCTTCTTTTTTTTTTTTGACGAAGGAGATTCCTGCTCGTGTCCCGTTTTTCTGACTGTTAACGGAGAGACACTTTGGGGAACTTTGGGACCAAGGCGAGGAACCCGTGTCTGAACGGAACGACAGAAGGTAAGGAGGAGTGATTTCATTCTGTTTCCACGGCTGGAAGGCTGTCGGCCACGGTCACGTTAACACCGGAATGTGCGCGTTGTTGAGACGGTGCGTTTATTCATTCAACAACTCACACAAAGTTACCAAAACAGCCCGGAGAGTTGGAGCTCATAATATAACCGATCTGTTTTTATGACTTTGGCACAGAGCAGAAGCCTGTCTGAAGGTTGTGTGTGTTGGTAGAATGTGTCGGTATTAATGAACTAATGAACTCAGAACTAACTAACGTCCTGTTACAACGGAGACGAAGTCTGCAGCAGAACGGAGGTGTTGAAAAGCTTCTCTTTTTTAAAACTTTTTTTAAAGTTAGTTTTTCCTAACTTTTTAAAGTTCCTAAAGTTTTTACTGTGCGTGTGTGTGTGTGTCCGTCCGTGTTCTCATTGACTCTGAAACGAGTGTATAATTGTATCCCGAGTTAACAGGGGTTGGGGGGTCACACTCATTAAGGTCAATAGTCCTAATTAGGGGTCACATTGGTGAACTCTGACATCACTAGCTTTTCCTCCACCAGCTGCTGTTTGGAAACAGCGAGCCCAGTATTTAGTGATCAGTGTCCTCCGTGCCTGTTGAATCCACTGTACAACTGGTACTGCCATCACTTTATTACTTTATTATTACTTTATTCTTGTGATCCTGTATCTTGATGCTGCGATGTTAATGTGAAGGAACCAAAGCCAGAGACTTTGACTCGTCGTACATTGGGATGTAATAAAAGCGATTCTGATGCTGTGTCTGTGTGGATTGTCTCTGGTGTCGCCGTGTGTGCGCTGCTCTCTGGCCTATTTTCACTCTTTTTTTTTTTCCAGAACAGTTTGATTATTTTCTAACCGTTTTGTAAAAGAGTCTGGATCTAGGTCACGGCAGCCGTGAACTACGCTGCTTTCATACAAGTTCACACACACACGCACACGCACACGCACACACACACACGCAGCAGCACTATTCACAGTCACGGCTGTTACAGGATTAAAGTCAAAAGGATTACAAAGTACGCTATGATAGCCGTGATGTTGCCTATGAGTTAAGAATACAAAACAAAATCAGAATTGACTTCGCATATTCCACATATTCTCATTGACACATAACGTTAATGTGTAGCCCACAGTAAGCGCACATAGGCCTATGGTAGACTATTGATATCTATGTAATAATTCCTTCGTATTTGAATCGGAAATATGATGGGCTATAGTCCTTTTAACAACTTTGTCGTTTTGTCTTTTGAATCCATCTTCCACCCACCGGAGACCTTATATAAATATTAGTTCTCCTCATAATCCATTTGAAAGCGGCCCTAATTGTGAGTCTATTGGAGGTTAACATAGTACAATTCATGGCATTCAGATCAAAGTTGATGAGCGTATATATCCATAATGTATTAATATTTAGATTGTGTCGGCCAATGAAGAATGAGCTCCAAACGAGCCGTCCGACCCTAATAAGGAGAGGCCGTACCCGGGCCGTGAGGCTCCGTTCTCCCCTGGGTTGGCTGGGAGACTCCGGCAGCGACGGACGGAGGACGTGTTGAACGCTGCTTTCAACAGTCTTAGAATATAGGAAATCCTAAAATGGCCGTATTCTATATATTGAACCGTGTCACACACATGCACACATGGACACACACACACACACACACACACACACACATACAATGTGAGTTGCAGGACATGTCTTTGTGTGAATGGAGTGCCGTTGGGGGCAGATATGTGAGTGGAGTGGCGATTGTCTGAGTTTGTGAATTAAACCTAAAAGCAGAGGTGTGTGTGTGTGTGTGTGTGTGTGTGTGTGTGTGTGTGTGTGTGTGTATAGGGGCGGGGGGTAGACATGGTGTGTGTGTGTTTGGGGTAGACATGGTGCGTGTGCTATGTGTATGGTAGACGTGTGTGTGTGTGTGTGCGTGTATGGTAGATGTGTGTGTGTGTGTGCGTGTATGGTAGATGTGTGTGTGTGTGTGCGTGTGCGTGTATGGTAGATGTGTGTGTGTGTGCGTGTATGGTAGATGTGTGTGTGTGTGCGTGTATGGTAGATGTGTGTGTGTGTGCGTGTATGGTAGATGTGTGTGTGTGTGCGTGTATGGTAGATGTGTGTGTGTGTGTTTCTGGGTTAGTCATTAGCCTCTCCCAGGAGCAGGGGTCCCCCGGGGCTGGCATGTCACACCTCTAGTGTTAAAGACCTGACCTACACACACTCACACACACACACACACACGCACACACAGGCACACCATGTCTAAAACACACACACACACACACACACACACACACACTCCTGTGTGAAATGGAGTGGTGGAGGTTAAGAGGGCCCTCTCTCGTTCAAGGGCCAAGCTTTTAAAATCATAAAGTGTCCCATTGGCTGTCTGGCGCTGCCGGCGTCCCATTGGCTGTCTGGCGGTGAGGGACTTCAGCCTGGGCCGTCCTGACTGTGTTAACCCCCTCTCTGCTGGACAATAGGACCGCACAATGGACCTGTGTGTGTGTCTGTGTGGTAGACATGGTGTGTGTGTGTGTGCGTGTGGTGTGTGTGTGGTGTGTGTGTGTGTGTGTGTGTGCGCGTGCGGTGTGTGTGTGTGGACAGGGAGCTGTTTAGGACTATGGTTGGTCAGTGATGTCATTGGGGGTGTTGGGTTTTAGACCGCAGGGTGGAATTAAGGGGGGGGCGGGGTAGAGGGGGGGTTACTGGGGTGAGTGGGGGGGGTAGAGGGGGGGTTACTGGGGTGAGTGGGGGGGGGGAGGGTAGAGGGGGGGTTGGCAGTAGTCCTGTCTGTGGTCTCCTGGTCAGTCATAATGGACCATGACTGGGTCCTCACTAACACAACGCAACAGAACCGATCCTGTGTGTGTGCGTGTGCGCGTATGTGTGTGCGTACGTGTGTGTGTGTGTGTGTGTGTGTGTGTGTGTGTGTGTGTGTGTGTGTGTGTGTGTGTGTGTGTGTGTGTGTGGTGGAGGAATGTTGAATAAGACATTGAGTTAATGAAATGCTGTGATTGTTTGGTTGAATCAGGAGCTGCAGACACAGTGTGTGTGTGTGTGTGTGTGCCAGGCTGTGCTCCAGGTCTGTGCAGGTGTGCTGTTGAAGGGTTTATCAGGGCTGGATCAGCTTTGTGAGAGGGTTCCCAGCCTTGCCACACACACACACACACACACACACACACACACACACACACTCACAGTCTGGTCATTTTCTGTGTGTCTGTCTGCAGGTATGACAGGTAGTGGCGTTTTATCCATTATGACCCTATGAGGGACTATGGACACTGAACTATGGGAGAGGTGATCTCTGATTGGCTGTAACTAACCCTCCAATCAGACAGAGAGACACTGTTGAGGGACAACTCTCTCTCTTTCTTAATATTCCCTCCCTCCTCCTCTCCCCCCCTCTCCTCCCCACAGGACCACACAGCCTCCCAGACCCCCCCCCAACCCACTTAAGTCTCTTCAGACATCCCCCCCACCACCCTGAACCCCAACGCCCCCACCACCACCACCAGCAAAACACATACACACACACACACACACACTTCATACCTATTCAGACAACCCACCCCCCACAGGCTACAGGCTCTTTGTGTCCACCTTGCTCCTATGTGTGTGTGTGTGTGTGTGTGTGCAACCTGGTCTCACACGGCAGACGTCCGAATTCGACGTTTATGGACAAACGTCGAATTCTGACGTGAGATTGGGGTAGCTCGTTCTGAAAGCGCAGGGATGCGCATGCGCCTGTCGGGGCTTCTCTCGGGATTATTCCATTTTGAATTGCACTTGCATTAATTAGTTAGGCCACATTTAGGGTTAGGGTTAAGGTTAGGGTTAGGGTTAGGGTAACCCTAGGGTTAGGGTTAGGGTAAGCCTAACCCTAACCCTAACCCTAACCCTAACCTTAACCCTAACCCTAAATGTGGCCTAACTAATTAATGCAAGTGCAGCCCGACAGGCGCACATAACAGGCGCACCCCTGCGCTTTCAGAACGAGCTACCCCAATGTCACGTCGGAATTCAACGTTTGGATGCAATCTCACGTCAGAATTCGACGTTTGTCCATAAACGTCAAATTCTGACGTCTGCCGTGTGAGACCAGGCTGGTGTGTGTGTGTCAATCAAAGCCGGTCTGCTATTTAGATCTCTGAGGAGAGGTGTGCTGTGCAGCCTACACACACACACACACACACACACACACACACACACACACACACACACACACACACACACGAGACTAACACTAACACTAGGACTAAGATGTTATAGAGGACTAAGATGTGATAGAGGACTAAGATGTTATAGAGGACTAAGATGTTATAGAGGACTAAAATGTTATAGAGGACTAAGATGTTATAGAGGACTAAGATGTTATAGAGGACTAAGATGTTATAGAGGACTAAGATGTTATAGGAGACTAAGATGTTATAGGACACTAAGATGTTATAGAGGACTAAGA
>NC_137678.1:53867789-53872789 GCF_963989245.1 Nansenia antarctica | reverse complement strand
CGTAGAAGGAAATGCTAAAACACAGCCGCAGAGGAAAGGAGCTCAGCAGGGCACAAACAGGTGACTGTGTGTGTGTGTGTGTGTGTATGTGTGTGTGTGTGTGTGTGTGTATGCATGATGTGTGTGTGTGTGTGTGTGTGTGACTGCAGGGTCCAATCGTAGCCTGAGGGTAGAGAGAGAGAGGGAGATGTTGTCAGATGTCAGAGGAAACGGCGCCCCACTCTGGTCAATTTGTGTCACTGCATCTTCCTCCTTGAAGAGGAGAAGGAGACAGGGAGTGAGGGAAGGGGGAGAGAGGGAGGTGGGGAGAGCAAGGAAGGGAGAGAGGGGGGGAGGGGGGAGAGAGGGAGGTGGGGAGAGCAAGGAAGGGAGAGAGGGGGGGAGAGAGAGGAAGAGAGAGAGACAGAGAAAGAGAGACACAGAGAGGGAGAGACAGAGAGGGAGAGGGAGAGAGGGAGAGACAGAGACACGGAGAGAGAGAGAGAGAGAGAGAGAGAGAGAGAGAGAGAGAGTGATGTGACCAGCGTTGTGTACAACATGCCTCTCTCCCTGACCCCAGACATCAGTGAACAGAGATGAAAGGCCTGATAGATGCTTGAGAGAGTGTTTGTGTGTGTGTTAGATGTTCTGCTTTAGTGTGTGTGTGTGTGTGTGTGTGTGTGTGTGTGTGTGTGTGTGTGTGTGTGTGCGTGCGCTATAGTCTTAGTCAGGCTGACACCAGATCAGTGACTCAGAGCCGACAGAGTCTCTGTCTGATGGAAACACCAGTCAGTCAGATGATGTGGCACTTTTATCGTCAAACCGGAGACAAGGGTGTATGTGCGTGTGCCTGTGTGTGTGTGTGTGTCTGTGTGTGTGTGTGTGTCTGTGTGTCTGTGTGTGCCTGTGTGCGTGTGTGCCTGAGTGTGTGTCTCTGTGTCTCTGTGTGTCTGTGTGTGTGTGTGTGTGTGTGTGTGTGTGTGTGTGTGCGGCAGCTCTCTCTCTGTAAAGATGACGAACAAAAGGAAACAGGAGACCTTGAAGCTCTCTAAATCCTTCTTCTCTCGCTCTATTCATCCCTTCTGTCTCTCTCTGTCTGCCGCCCCCACCTGCCCCCCCTGCCCCCCCCCTCCACTGCACTCTCTCTCTTCTTGTCCTCTCCCATATAGTATATAGTTGGTTATGTGGTGTTTGTAGAGCAGGGCTAGAGGTGTGTGTGTCGGGGGGGGGGGGATGTTAAGGTGCTCACAGAAGATAATTACAGAGTCTGTTTTTTGGCTTGACTTCCCGCTAAGGCCTTATCAGCTCAACTCCTCATCCTGACACACACACACATACATAGACACACACACACACACACACACACACACACACACACACACTCCCAGATTTTCACTCTCGGCTGAATTAAATGTATTCCCATCATCTGGCTCCACCATTTCTGGATAGCAGCCTCTCTCCCTTTCTCTCCCCCCCCCCCCCCCCTCTCTCTTCTAGAGATGGGAATTGATAAGATGTTATCGATACTAGCAGCTTTCTCAAACAAAAGTTGCAAATACTATCCTTGTTGAAGTCTGTCCTTGTTGAAGTCTGTCCTTGTTGAAGTCTGTCCTTGTTGAAGTCTGTCCTTGTTGAAGTCTGTCCTTGTTGAAGACTGTCCTTGTTGAAGTCTGTCCTTGTTGAAGTCTGTCCTTGTTGAAGACTGTCCTTGTTGAAGACTGTCCTTGTTGAAGTCTGTCCTTGTTGCGACTAAATAAAACTTAGACACTCTGATACAACACTGCATGAGTTTTTGCAACCCTCCTCCCTTTCTCTCCCTCTCTCTCCCCCTTCCCTCTTTCTCTGCAGACTTTGTTTCTTTGATGGAAGCGAACACATTGACCACACACACACAGGTATTGTATGGAGCAGAATGTGATATCTCCACCAGCCCCCCCTGAGGCTTCAGCCTCCGGTCCACACCTGGCTGCACACTACCCTCTCTGACAGACAGAGGGTGCTCTCTCCCAGAGAGAGAGAGAGAGAGAGAGAGATTTTTTTTTTGATTTTTTAAAGTACTTTATTTTGTACTATATCAAAAACCTTTACACAAAGCCTTTAAAAGACTTTACAACTACAAGATTAAAAAAAACAATATACACAACAATACAGCAATACAATACATATATATACTTTTTTTTTTTTTTTTTTTTTGCATTTTACATATTCATAATGTTGTTAAACACCAATTCATCATTAAAAACATCACAAATCACATTTCCATAACACCATTCCTGAGCGAAAGCCTCCAAATTGCCCATAGCTTTATAAAACCTGAATTCCAGCCAGATTCTAGCCTTCACATTACAGCACCACACTAATACTGCATCTTGGTCCGGTTTATCTTCCACTCTGTTTCTCCTGTTTACATAGACTGCATAGACATAGACCCCACCAGAAAATTAAGCAGTTGCCATTTTTTCTTACTATTTTTTTCATAACCTGCTCCAAAAATGTAACCAATAACAGAGAAGGTTTCACCAAAATGACTGAAAATGTCGGTGAGCAGCTCAAATAACCCTAAAAGCCTGTTACACTCTAAAAATGCATGAAAAACAGTCTCAGTTAACCCACAGAAAGGACATTTATTATCCACCTCTGGGTTGATGACAGAAACAAAAGCGGTCACTGCTACAGCACCATGCAGAATCCTCCACTGAAGGTCTGCCGTTTTTTTTTTTAAAGGAGGCTTGTATAAAACCCTCCACACAGGTTGAGTGTCACTACCTGCACACAGCTTGCTCCTCCATACAGTGTCCACTCTGTTATTTAGCCATTTATTATTTATTATTTTGACACAGTTTCTGTACCATGACTTCCTGTCCATTTTGTCTAATGTTGAGTCCTTTATAGAAAGTAGAGGACCAAACATCTCTCCCAGTACAGGGCTCAGACACACATTTGGAAACTCCTTCTGTTTGTCCGGTTTTAATGCTCCACTGCTGTATAAGCTAAGCATGCCCAGTTCCTCGACAGTCAACCTCTGTCTCCAGAGACCCAGCATCCTTGTTGCATAGCGCTGGGACCTCAAGCCCAATAAAGAACACACAGCCTGGGCATCTTTTAACTCTGGTCCTGCTGTGTCTACCAGTTGTCTCAGGCATACCACTTCGGCAGCACACAGCAGTCCAGTCAGCCCAGGGCTTGCACAGTCGCTTATGTCCATTCTTGCACCGTGAACAAGAGGCTTAAAACTTAAAAATCCCCTGATAAAAGGGAGGAAGTGCATTTAGCCTTAAAGTCGTCGGGTCTGTTAAAAACAAAGATACATCAAGACCAAGACTATTCACTTTTCTAAGAATAAAAGAGGCAACTTCTCTCCAAACTAGATCTTTTGGTCCTAACAAATATCGCTGTATGAACTGTAGCCTCAAAGTCGCTGTTCTACTTGCTAAATGAATCAGGCCTTGCCCTCCCTCTTCTCTGGGCAAATACAGAACACTCTGAGGAACCCAGTGCAGGCGATCCCCCAAAAAATTATCCATCCTTGCCTGCAACTGCACCAACATGCCTGAAGGAGGCTCCACACATGCCAACTTATGCCACAAGGTAGAAGCCACAAGGTTATTTATTATCAGGACTCTGCCTCTATAGGAAATCTGAGGCAACAGCCATCTCCACTTAAACAGCCTTCCTTCTACTTTCTCCACCACATTTTCCCAATTTTTCTGTACAAACGTGTCATTTCCGAGGTACAGTCCTAAATATTTAAAACCATCCCTTTTCCAGGTCATGCTTTGAGGTAACACAGGTAATCTGCTACGCCAGTTACCAACAGCTAAAGCCTCACTCTTCCTCCAATTTATTTTGGCAGCGGACACAGCCCTAAAACTGTCAGCAATTCTCGCCAATATACCTACATCATTTTGGTTTTTTACAAAAACAACTACATCATCAGCATAAGCAGATAAAACAATATTATCTTGAAACCCAGGTATAGCTAACCCCCTCATCTCATTCCTCAAAGTTTGTAACATGGGTTCCAGAGAAATTGCATATAACATGCCAGAGAGAGCGCAGCCTTGTCTAATGCCCCTCTGTACTTTAAAAGGAGCACATAGAGCACCATTGAATTTTAACACACTCTCAATGTTCTGATACAAAACTTTCACCATAGCAATGAGACCATCGCTGAACCCAAAACTCTCCATAACCCTCCAGAGATAATTGTGCTCAACGCGGTCAAATGCCTTCTCCTGATCTATTGAAATAAGAGCAGTATTCAAGCCCAATGATTCAGAGACACCCAAAACATCACGAATTAAATATACATTATCCAATATTGACCTGCCAGGTACACAATACGTCTGATCCCGGTGTATGATCTGGTCCATTACTTCTCTCAGACGGTTTGCTAAGGTCTTTGACAGAATCTTATATTCGGTGCATAAAATTGCCTCCAGTTCCTGATATCCTGCAAAGTCCCCTTTTTTGGCAGTAAGGTTATCACTGCCCTGCGACAGGAAAGCGGCAAAGCACCCTCAGCCAGACTCTCATTGAATACCTCGAGAAGATCGTCTTTCACAATGTTCCAAAAAGCTTTGTAGAACTCCACTGTCAAACCGTCAATACCAGGGGCTTTCCCGCCACCCATGCTCCGTAAGGCAGAGTAGAGCTCTGACGAGTCCAAAGGTCTCTCAAGCAGCACTGTAGACTCCGTGACACTGTAGGCAATCCCTCACAAAAGGTCTGTAGAAGGACATCATTCTCAGTGTACTCACTGCTATACAAAGCAGAATAAAACTCAACGGCCCGTCTCCGGATCTGACTGGCATCGGTCCTGTCCAGTTTCTGACAGAAGAGAGTGAATGAATTTGTTTTGTCCATTCTTCTTCTCCAGACCGAAGAAGTAACTGGAAGGCACATCCATAGCATTTACATTCATAAATCTTGATCTTAACAAAGCTCCTTGAGCCTTCACACCTAGCAGGTCTGCTAAAGCCATTTTTTTTTATTTATTAAGGACTTCAAATTGTCCTTGA
>NC_137678.1:53845289-53862789 GCF_963989245.1 Nansenia antarctica | reverse complement strand
ACATGAAATTATTAATGTTTGTGTCGTTCTGCCTGGCTCCAGCTCTGTGATTGGGTGGGAGGGGACTTCTGCTGTTCAAGCTCTGTGATTGGGTGGGAGGGGACATCGGCTGATCGTGCTTTCTGATTGGATGGTAGGGGATATGCGCTGTTATAGGGCGGGAGGCGGCAGGAAACAGATAGTATTGGCTACTGGCACGTTGAGGACTGGGTTGGTTTATTAGGAAAATATGACCATGTGACTACTACAGTCAGACAGAGGTGTGTGTGCGTGTGTGTCTGAGTCTGATTATGACCTTGATGATTCCATATACTGTATCTGCCCATAGTTGATGGCTTTATTGCACGTGCCTGCATTTTTGGTGTGTGTGTGTGTGTGTGTGTGAGAGAGAGACACCACATGGCAGTTGATGTGTTAGGGGACCGTCTGCCTGCATACCTCTCTGTTCTCCAGCCCCGTGAAATCTCCTGACTCCTGGCAGCTCTTTTATGAGTGTGTGTGTGTGTGTGTGTGTGTGTGTGTGTGTGTGTGTGTGTGTGTGTGTGTGTGTGTGTGTGTGTGTGTATTGGAGGGGGGGGGGAGATTGGTCATGGAAGACTAGTGGAGACAGAGGGTAGACGTGGCGGGGAGACAGGGGGAGACATTGTTTCAGCTGCTGGGACATGGCTGCCTCTCCCCCATCCCTCCCCCATCTCTCCCCCCCCAGGTTCCAGGGGGGTGAGGAACGATGAGCAGGTGGAAGTCCTCACCCTCCATCATCACTCTTTCTCTTTCCCTCTCTCTCTCTCTCTCGCTTTACATCTCTCTCTTTCTCTCTCCCTCCATCTCTCTCTGTCTCGCTTTACATCCCTTTCTCTCTCTCTCTATCTCATTCTCTCTCCCTCCATCTCATTTTTTCAATTTAAATCATTTTAAAGGGCTTTATTGGCATGGGAAACATACGTTTACATATAAAGATAAATAAAAATAAAAATAGAAAAGTGTGGACATTGCAATTTAAAAAAAAAAATATATACAAATAAATGAGAACAGTGTAAACATTATGTACAGAGATCAGCATGGTGCAAATAATGCAGATACTTATTTACAGTCTGTACGGTGGTTGTGTCCATTGGACGTCCTTTTGCTGTCACAACAGCTCACACATCTTGCTGCTGTGTTTGCACATTGTTTTACCTCACCCAGCAGATATGGTTTTCTGTCATTAGTCATGTCTTCAAAATCTTTGTGGGTGTTTGTAATCAGTAGGAAGTATGTGTCTCTGATGTCTTTGTACAGTTGGCAGGTAGTTAGAAAGTGCAGCTCTGTTTCCACCTCATTTTGTGTGCAGTGGGTGCACAGTATGTCTTGTCTTCGGAGCCAGGTCTGCCTGTGGCGGCCTCTCTCGGTGGTGAGGCTGTGCTCACTGAGTCTGTACATAGTCAAGGATTTCCATAGTTTTGGGTCTGTCACAGTAGCCAGGTATCTTGCCACTGTGTATTCTCTGTTGAGGGCCAAATAGCATTCCAATTTGCTCTGGTTTTTGGTTGATTCTTGCCAATGTGTCAGGTCATTTTCTTTTTGTTTTCTTATAATTTGGTTTAGTCTAATGGGCTTTCTGTCTGTCTTTCTCTGTCTTTCTCTCTCTCTCTCTCCTTCTATCTCTCTCTGTCTCTGTCTCACAGGGTGGGGGGGGGGGGGAGTGAGGTGTCATATAAATATGCAGACGTTTGATGTTTGATGTCCTGCCACCCCTCCTCTCTCTCTCTCTCACACCTCCAACCATTCTCTCCCCCTTCCCTCTTCCCCCTACCTCCGTCCCCCCTCCCTCTCTCCTCCCCCTCTACTCTAACTTCTCTCGTTCGTTGGTTTGCCACGAGTCTCAGAGCTTCAACGAGCGTGACGGAGGATGACAGCTTGATTTATGGACGTCTATAAGTAGACATGTAGCCTGCTGAGGGTGGGGGGACATGTAGCCTGCTTGGGGGGGTGGGGGTGACATGTAGCCTGCTGAGGGGGGGGGGACAGACATGTAGCCTGCTGGGAGGGGTGGGGGCGACATGTAGCCTGCTTGGGGGGGTGGGGGTGACATGTAGCCTGCTGAGGGGGGGGGACAGACATGTAGCCTGCTGGGGGGACAACGACATTTAGCCTGCTTGGGGGTGGGGGGACGACATGTAGCCTGCTGGGGGGGGGGACAGACATGTAGCCTGCTGGGGGGGGGGACACAACATGTAGCCTGCTGGGGGACGACGACATGTAGCCTGGGGGGACGACGACATGTAGCCTGCTGGGGGGACGACATGTAGCCTGCTGGGGGGACGACGACGACATGTAGCCTGCTGGGGGGGGAGACATGTAGCCTGCTGGGGGGGGGACATGTAGCCTGCTGGGGGGGGGGAGACATGTAGCCTGCTGGGGGGGAGACATGTAGCCTGCTTGGGGGACGACGACGACATGTAGCCTGCTGGGGGGGGAGACATGTAGCCTGCTGGGGGGGGGGACATGTAGCCTGCTGGGGGGGACGACATGTAGCCTGCTGGGGGGGGGGACATGTAGCCTGCTGGGACGACGACGACATGTAGCCTGCTTGGGGGGGGGCGACAACATGTAGCCTGCTGTGGGGGGGAGACATGTAGCCTGCTGGGGGGACGACATCATAATTTAAATAATGTTGCCATTTAGCAGACGCCTTTATCCAAAGCGACTTACAATTACGAATTACAGGGACATTCCCCCTGGAGTAACTGAGGGCTAAGTGCCTTACTCAAGGGCACACTACTAGTGGTGTGGTTTCAGGCGGGATTTGAACTCACAACCTTCCGATCACAAGTCCAACTCACTATCCACTAGACCACCACTACCCCGACATGTAGCCTGCTTGGGGGGGGGGGGGAGACATGTAGCCTGCTGGGGGAACGACGACAACATGTAGCCTGCTGGGGGGAGGGGGGGACATGTAGCCTGCTTGGGGGGGGACGACAACATGTAGCCTGCTTGGGGACGACAACATGTAGCCTGCTGGTGGGGGGGGGGGGGGGGGACACAACATGTAGCCTGCTGGTGGGGGGGGGGGGGGACACAACATGTAGCCTGCTTGGGGGGGGGGAGACATGTAAGCAACCTTACTCCTCCACCAGTGTGTGTGTGTGTGTGTGTGTGTGTCTGACCTACGCCGCAAACCTTTGATCGGCTGCCAGATCGTCATGGAGACGGTTGTTTGGCGGAGGTTCCAAATGCAGGTGTGTGTCGCCACGGCGATGCTCGTCAGAAACCCCGCGGGACGAGAACGCTGATTATCCTCTCTCTCTCTCTCTCTCTTTCTCTTTCTCTTTCTCCTTTTCTCCCTTCCTCTCTCTCCTCTCCTCCGAACACACTTCTCCTCCAGAAGAAAAGAAGAGAAAAGAAGGGAGGAAAACGTTAGAGTAAACTCCTGCAGAGAGTAGACCCCCAACTCCTCTCCTCTCCTCTCATCTCCTCTCCGCCTCTTTCTTCTCCTCACCCCTCCTCTTTTCTCCTCTCCTCTCCTCTCCTCTCCTCCCCTCTCCTCCTCTCTTCCCTGTCCTTCTCCTCTTCTCGTCTCCTCTCCTTTCCCTCTCCTCTTCTCCCTCTCTCCTCACCCAGCAGTTTGAAGGCTTCTCTGATCATTTCTGCTCAGAGGATGAAAGACAAACCCCCCCTCTCCCTGAGCCAACCTCACCCTTCCCTCCCTCCCTCCATCCCTCCCCCCCCCCCCCCCTCCCTCCATCCCTCCCTCAATCTCTGGCCAGCTGCCCACAGACCCATGGGCAGGTGACGGGACCAGCCTGAAGAGGGACAGGGGGACTGGGAGGGAGGGAGGGAGGGAGGGGTGGGCAGTGTGGGCTGGGTGGAGGGGGGGGGGGGGTCTGTGTTGTGTTGTTCCCCCAGCAGAGAGGCTTGTTTCTGGGGAGCGTGTCTACGGCTGCCCTGCCTTGATTCCTGGAGGTACGGCACCTCCTCTTGATCTGGAGCCAAGCCACAGCTGTCTGGCAGACACACACACACACACACACATACATGTACAGATATATACGCACACACACACACATGTACAGATATATACACACACACACACACATACAGATATATACACACACAAAAACACACACACAGACGTACATATACACACACACACACACACGCATGAACAGATACACAAGTACACATACACACACACACGTAGACAGACAGCTTCAGCAGAGACTCACTACGCAGACAGACAGCTAAGCAGACAGACAGCTAAGCAGACAGACAGCTAAGCAGACAGACAGCTAAGCAGACAGACAGCTAAGCAGACAGACGGCTAAGCAGACAGACAGCTAAGCAGACAGACAGATAAGCAGACAGACAGATAAGCAGACAGACAGCTAAGCAGACAGACAGCTAAGCAGACAGACAGCTAAGCAGACAGACAGCTAAGCAGACAGACAGCTAAGCAGAGAGACAGCTAAGCAGACAGACAGCTAAGCAGACAGACAGCTAAGCAGACAGACAGATAAGCAGACAGACAGACAGAGAGACAGCTAAGCAGACAGACAGCTAAGCAGACAGACAGCTAAGCAGACAGACAGACAGCTAAGCAGACAGACAGCTAAGCAGACAGACAGACAGCTAAGCAGACAGACAGCTAAGCAGACAGACAGATAAGCAGACAGACAGATAAGCAGACAGACAGATAAGCAGACAGACAGATAAGCAGAGAGACAGCTAAGCAGACAGACAGCTAAGCAGACAGACAGATAAGCAGACAGACAGCTAAGCAGACAGACAGCTAAGCAGACAGACAGATAAGCAGACAGACAGCTAAGCAGACAGACAGATAAGCAGACAGACAGATAAGCAGACAGACAGCTAAGCAGAGAGACAGCTAAGCAGAGAGACAGCTAAGCAGACAGACAGCTAAGCAGAGAGACAGCTAAGCAGACAGACAGCTAAGCAGAGAGACAGCTAAGCAGAGAGACAGCTAAGCAGACAGACAGCTAAGCAGAGAGACAGCTAAGCAGACAGACAACTAAGCAGACAGACTGCTAAGCAGACAGACAGCTAAGCAGACAGACAGATAAGCAGACAGACGGCTAAGCAGACAGACAGATAAGCAGACAGACAGCTAAGCAGACAGACAACTAAGCAGACAGACTGCTAAGCAGACAGACGGCTAAGCAGACAGACAGATAAGCAGACAGACAGCTAAGCAGACAGACAGATAAGCAGACAGACAGCTAAGCAGACAGACAGATAAGCAGACAGACAGCTAAGCAGACAGACAGATAAGCAGACAGACAGCTAAGCAGACAGACAGATAAGCAGACAGACAGCTAAGCAGACAGACAGATAAGCAGAGAGACAGCTAAGCAGAGAGACAGCTAAGCAGACAGACAGCTAAGCAGACAGACTGCTAAGCAGACAGACGGCTAAGCAGACAGACAGCTAAGCAGAGAGACAGCTAAGCAGACAGACAGCTAAGCAGAGAGACAGCTAAGCAGACAGACAGCTAAGCAGACAGACTGCTAAGCAGACAGACGGCTAAGCAGACAGACAGATAAGCAGACAGACAGCTAAGCAGACAGACAGCTAAGCAGACAGACAGCTAAGCAGACAGACAGCTAAGCAGACAGACAGCTAAGCAGACAGACAGCTAAGCAGACAGACAGCTAAGCAGACAGACAGCTAAGCAGAGAGACAGATAAGCAGAGAGACAGCTAAGCAGACAGACAGCTAAGCAGACAGACAGATAAGCAGACAGACAGCTAAGCAGACAGACAGCTAAGCAGACAGACAGCTAAGCAGAGAGACAGATAAGCAGACAGACAGCTAAGCAGACAGACAGCTAAGCAGACAGACAGATAAGCAGACAGACAGATAAGCAGACAGACAGCTAAGCAGACAGACAGATAAGCAGACAGACAGCTAAGCAGACAGACAGCTAAGCAGACAGACAGCTAAGCAGACAGACAGCTAAGCAGACAGACAGATAAGCAGAGAGACACACCAAGCTGAGAGAGAAACAGCTGGTACTGGAGAGGCCAGGTCCTGAAGGTGTGTGTGTGTGTGTGTGTGTGTGTGTGTGTGTGTGTGTGTGTGTGTGTGTGTGTGTGTGTGTGTGTGTGTGTGTGTGTGTGTGTGTGTGTGTGTGTGTGTGTGTGTGTGTGTGTGTGTGTGTGTGTGTGTGTGTGTGTGTGTGTGTGTGTGTGTGTGTGTGTGTGTGTGTGTGTGTGTGTGTGTGTGTGTCTTCAGCTGTCCCTTAGGTTGTTAAAGCTTGGGGGGAGTAAGATGCACTCTGAAAACAGCAGCGTCTCCGTTGATACACACCAGCTCACACACACACACACACACACACACAGATACGCCTACAGTCAATACACATGTATTTCCCCTGTTCCCTCACTCTACCTCCCTCCCTTCCTACCTCCCTCCCTTCCTCTCTACCTCCCTCCCTGTCTACCCCCCTCCCCCTCTACCTCCCTCCCTCTCTACCTCCCTCCCTCTCTACCTCCCTCCCTCTCTATCTCCCTCCCTTCCTACCTCCCTCCCTCCCTCTCTACCTCCCTCCCTTCCTACCTCCCTCCCTTCCTCTCTACCTCCCTCCCTGTCTACCCCCCTCCCCCTCTACCTCCCTCCCTCTCTACCTCCCTCCCTCTCTACCTCCCTCCCTTCCTACCTCCCTCCCTTCCTCCCTTCCTACCTCCCTCCCTTCCTCTCTTCCTCCCTCCCTCTCTACCTCCCTCCCTCTCTATCTCCCTCCCTTCCTCCCTCTCTACCTCCTTCCCTTCCTCCCCCCCTCTCTACCTGCCTCCCTCTCTACCTCCCTCCCTCCCTCCCTTCCTCTCTACCTCCCTCCCTTCCTCCCTCCCTCTCTAAATCCCCAGCGGAATGAAAGCCAGACTGTGTTGCCCTGCAGGGCTCTGGGGCCTAGGGTGTGTGTGTGTGTGTGTGCCTGGTGTACAGTGATTGTGTGTGTGTGTGTGTGTGTGTGTGTGTGTGTGTGTGCGTGTGTGTGTGCGCGCGCGTGTGTGTGTGTGTGTGTGTCTGGTGTACTGTGTGTGTGTGTGTGTGTGTGTCTGGTATACAGGGTGTGTGTGTGTGTGTGTGTGCCTGGTGTACAGTGATTGTGTGTGTGTGTGTGTGTGTGTGCGCGCACGCACGCGCGAGCGCGTGTGTGTGTGTCTGGTGTACTGTGTGTGTGTGTGTGTGTGTGTCTGGTATACAGGGTGTGTGTGTCTGTGTGTCTGGTGTACTGTGTGTGTGTGTGTGTGTGTCTGGTATACAGGGTGTGTGTGTGTGTGTGTCTGGTGTACTGTGTGTGTGTGTGTGTGTGTGTGTGTGGTATACAGGGTGTGTGTGTGTGTCTATGGTCTTACCTCTGTCTGAACTCCCTGGGAGGAGGGGGCCGCCACATGACCCCCTGACCCCGCCCCTCAGACCCCTGACCTCTGACCCTGCTACCTGACATCTCCACAGGTCACCAGGGAGAGGTGGAGGGGAGAGGGGCAGACATGTTTAAAGGCGCAGGGCTTTGCAGGGTCAGACAAGGGAGTGTCGGGGGAGATTGTGACGCTAAAGCTAAACGCTGTCTGGAGTGGAGGGGGAGGGGGGTGAAGGGGGGATGGGAGGGACTGGGAGTGAAGAGGCGAGGGAGTGAAGGGGGAGGGGAGAGAGGGGAGTGAAGGGAGGGGATGAAGGGGCGAGTGGAGGGAGGGGAGGGGGGGGTACACTGAGGAAGTGTAGTTCGGAGGCCCCTAGACCCCCAGGCCGGATGTAAGGCTCATTAAGGCTTTGGGGCGCAGGAGTGGGGGGGGGGGGGGGCAGCTGGAGGTTATGCTTTACGCTTGCTGCAGTGTGTGAGTGTGTGTGTGTGAGTGTGAGTGTGAGTGTGTGTGTGTGTGTGTGTGTGTGTGTGTGTGTGTGTGTGTGAGTGTGAGTGTGAGTGTGAGTGTGAGTGTGAGTGTGAGTGTGAGTGTGAGTGTGAGTATGAGTGTGAGTGTGAGTGTGAGTGTGTGTGGTTCCTCCCACCCAGCCTCAGGAACATCCTTCTCAGAGCAGAGAGGAAATACCAGATTAGACTGTTGGACTGAGGGCCCTAATTTTCCATCCCTCTCTCTCTCGTCTCTCCTTCTCTCTCCTTCTTTCTTTCTCTCTTTCTCTCTCCTTCTCTCTCTCTCTCTCCTTCTTTCTCTCTCCTTCTCTCTCTCTCTCTCCTCCTTCTTTCTTTCTCTCTCTCTCCTCTCTCCTTCTCTCTCCGTATCTCTCTCCTTATTTCTCTTTCTCTCCTCTCTCTCTAACCCCTTTCACACATACAAGCCTTCCCAGTAGATTCCATGGAATACCTGTATGTATGAACACGATTTACATGGAAATTGTCTCAGGCAATTACCCTGGTCAGGACCTTGTATAATTCCATGGAATTTAGAGGGAAGACTTAGGTGTGAACAGAAGCCTGAACATTGCCTGGTCCGGCACGTATGATATATGGCATATATATATATGATACGTGGCAGTCTCACGCGCCTGTCTCCTTCGAATTCACGTCCAGTTCTGCATCCTGTTGAATGCGTGATTCAAGTAGCTCGTGCAAACCCGGGAATGCCATTGACGTGTGAAAAGACACAACCTGGTAATCTTAGGGCATTTAGCTCATTTAGCTCCTCTCCCCTCCTCTCCCCTCCCCTCCCCTCCCCTCCCCTCCCCTCCTCTCCTCTCCTCCTCCCCCCTCTCAACCACTCAAGTAGAAACAACAAAGTCGAGCATCAACATGGCGTCTCCCTGTTAGAGCAGTGTGGGCCTGATGGACGTCCTGTCAGACACAGGCTACGGTGGCTGCTGAGGGCCACACAGAGCCTGTAGGAGCGGGGGTCGCTCTGCTGTGACAGAGGGCTCTTCTCATCATCTCCTCCCCCTGCAATAATGTCACACTGAGGAACAGATGAAAGAGCTTTTCATTGTGTGTATGTGTAGGGATGTGTGTGTGTGTGTGTAGGGATGTGTGTGTGTGTGTGTGTGTGTGTTGTGTCTTTATTCAACTTTTATCAAGGCAGTTCCCTTCTCTCTTAGTGACCGGGGGTAACCATGCCGACTGGATAAATAGATAATAATAATCAGAAGGCCTGTCTCAATATTTAATATTCTCCTCCTCCTCCTCCTTCTTCTTTGCCAGGCTGTGCAGTGCTGAATCAGGTTGGGTTGGGAGGTGAGTGTTGCATTGTGGGTCTGTGTTGGTAGGTGAGTGTTGCATTGTGGGTCTGTGTTGGGAGGTTAGTGTTGCATAGTGGGTCAGCTTTATTGTGAGGTTAGGTTAGATATTGATAGAACTTATCTCTGGCTCATATCATAAACAATCGTTTCCAGATTTTGGCCCCATCCCATTTCCCTTTTTTACCCCTACCCCTGGTTTCGGAGTGTCACTCGCTTTTCAGTTTGCCCCTCGGAAGAGAGTTACAAGGGATAGTGGTTGAAAATCTTCCCCTATTAAATGGGTCAACCCTTCAAAACCCTGATACGTCATCAGTAGTATCATAGAAAAGCATCCACATTCACGATTCTTTCACAGCTTAAATTTCACGCGATAAAACAACATAAAACAAAAGTCATCAAATAATGTTTCATTACCAGGCTAGTTCATGACAAAATAGCGGTGCTCTGTAGGCTAGCAACCCGTGCTCCTACCCTGCCAGTCTGCACTGATTTCGGACAACAGTGCAACAACTTCGTGCCTGAACTGTTTGTCTGTGTTCTGTCATGTGTGTGTCTTTTATTGTTTATCCTGTTCTTATGTAATATGTAATGATTATGTATTATGCAATATGTATTATTATATCTGTATTATTGTATTGTATTATACATCATTATTGTATTCTGATGTATTATGCTTTATGTGTTGTAACTTAGGACCCCCTCGAAAACGAGATGGCTCATCTCATCTCAAGTGCATCAAAGGGGGGAAATGCGACATGGAAATGTGTAAAAATGAGGGGCTGTCATGCTCAAATCAGCCTTAAAACATGTAACGTTAGATAGCTAACTTTAGTATATAATATATAAAAAATGTAATTTTTTAAAATCGTTATTATATTTGTGGTTTTCTCTTCCTGCTTATTCCTGTTTTCACTATCGTGCCGATGATACGAAAGGCATTCTGGGATTTCATAACACAGTGTGTTGTGGCTCTCTTCGGAGTCTAGTCCTTAAAAACCTCCGTTTGGAGAGCTATGTAGCCCTACCACTTGGCCCTACCCCTACATGAAAACCAGAATTGGGACACCCCTACCCCTACATGTGAATGTGCAAAACAGAGGGGGGCTAAAATGGAGGGTCAAGGGGTGAAATGGGATTGGGTATTTAACTTCCCCAACTTTGACAATGAGCTGATCTGACTGCTAACCTCTCTCTCTCTATCTCTCTCTCTTGCGCTCTTTCTGTCCTTTCTATCCTTTATTCTTCTATCTTCTCTGTCTCTGTCCCTGTCTCTTTCTCTCTTTCTCTCTCTCTCTCTCTCTCTCTCTCTGGTATTTCAAGAACATGGCAACAAAAGACTGGAGTCATTAAAACCCTGTTCTCTCTCTGCAAAGAATGAGGATGAAAATGAAAGGGAGGAGAGGAAACAAGGGACTGGGATGAAAAGGAATGATAGGAGACGGGTTGGGGCGGAAGAGAGAATGACAGAATGAAAGGGAGAGAGACACAGATAGAGAGAGTGGCAGACTCAGTTCACAGAGAAAGAGAGGGAGAGAGAGAGAGAGACACACACAGATAGATAGAGAGAGAGAGAGAAAAAAACAGTAGACAGACCCCTGACTGAGAGACAGCAGAACATCAGGCTGAGAGAGGGCACTCAAGCTGGGCAGGAGAGTTCAGGCGAGTCCCCTGCCTCAGCCGGCCTGCTGGGCTGCCGCTGGGTCTGGGCTTCTGGACAAGGGGGAGGGGAGTGAGAGGGAGAGGGGGGGAGAGAGAGAGAGAGAGAGGCTGCAAGGTGAAACCGGAGCTGGAATGTGTGAGGAATGTGGAGAATGATGAGGTTTTTCCTGCTTAGCGAGGGAGGGAGAGAGAGAGAGAGAGAGAGAGGGAGGGGGGTTGCAGTTCCACTGCTGAGCATAGCAGACCAGGACACTGAGCCCTGTGTCCTATAACGTACACTCTCTCTCTCTCACACTCATTCTGTCTATCACTCTTTTTCACTTTCTCCTTTCTCCACTCTGTCTACCCCCTAACCCAACTTGTCGTTGACTGGCTCCTGTTGTGTCTTTAGTCAAGGCCCCGTTCGCTGGGCGTGGTCCAGGGGTTAGTCAGGACCCCGTTCTCTGTTTTCTATGTCCAGGGTTTAGTCAGAGCCCAGTTCTCCTTGGTCCAGGGTTGAGTCAGGGCCCAGTTCTCTAGGTCCAGGGTTTAGTCAGGCCCTAGTTGTCAAAGTCTGGCCCTGGGGGGGGGTTGATACCATTCCTCATTCCGTTTCATCCATTACAATGAGCCCGTCCTCCGATGTCTACCTCCACCAGCCTCCCCCCGTCCTCTGTCTGCTGGTCGGGTTAGGGCCGGAGACGGGAGGGACCTCTCTGAAGGTCATGACCTCTGGAGGTCACGAGGGACGTTGAACGTGTGGTGTGTGTGACCGGGTCGACCACATGACTGCTATTGCACTTTCTATTGGATGATGTCACCTGTTTGACCGTGTTGTTCAATTCCTCATTCATTCTATGCCATGCATCACAATGAGCCTGTCCTCCGATTTCTACCTCCTCCAGCCCCACCCCCCACCCCCCTTCCACCCCAGTGCAGCCAGCAGCGAGGGAGGCCCAGCCCTGAGCTCCCGTGTCTGGGGAGAGGCAGAGACATGTCTGGGCCGGCCAGCCTTCTCTGGATGAACTAGAAACTGTCTGTTCCATTGGCTGTGATCTGATATGCAAAGCTGCTTTCACTTACTGCAGCAACGGCTGATCCTTTAAATATGAATAGAACGGTGGTCGGAGAGAGGGGGGGAGGGAGAGATGAGGGGGGTGGGGGGTAGACTGATTGAGGGAGAGAGAGACTGAGACAGAAAGAGGCAGGGAATGAGAGACTGATTGAGAGAGAGACAAAGGGAGAGAGAGAGGGAGAAAGAGAGAGAGAGAGAGAGAGGGGGATCATGGTTGTGCTGTGTGTTAAATCCAGACACCATGTCTTCCCCACGTTCCTCTCCTCTCCTCTCTGAAGACTTCTACTCTGTATCCACCCCTGCCTCTCCCTCTTCCTCTTTCCCTCCCTGTCTCTGCCTCTCCCTTTCTATCTCTCTCTCTCCCTCGCCCCCTCTCTCTCTCTATAAAGACTCCTACTCTGTATCCACCCCTCTCTCCCTCTTCCTCTTTCCCTCCCTTTCTCTGCCTCTCCCTCTCTCCCTCTCTCTCTCTCTCTCTCGCACCCCCCCCCCCCCATCTCTGAAGCTCTTAGCATTCCCAAATAAAACATCTGCAACCTCGTCTTATCACGCCTGCCCACCTCCCCCGCTTTAGAGGAGAGGTGAGAGAGACAGGGGGGAGGAAGGGGGGGGGGGTTGTACTGTCAAGACTGACATTAACACATGTATGGGGTGTAGAATGGGGGAGGAGCTGCATGTCACAGGGTTGTGTAGCTGGATGTCACCCACGGTGTAAAATCAATGGCCTGTGGTGGGTTCACACACACACACACACACACACTCAACCACACACACACACACACACACACACACACACACACACACTCACACACTCACACACTCAACCACACAGACAGTGTGAACTCCCCAGCCTGCCCCAGCTTTAATTGAAGTGTTGTGTCATCGCCGTAGTAACACAGGAGAGTGGATGTTCTTCAGATGGATTAACACTGGAGCTGTAATGGGGTCACTGGAAGACCCTCTCTCTGCTGCCCTCTCACACACACACACACACACACACACACACACCCGGACACCCGGACACACACACACACACACACACACACACACACACACACACACACACACGCCCGCTTTCAAAGCAGTTCGGAGTTGTAGAATATCAAGCCTCATATAGCTGGTGCACATCTGTTCACCATATACCTGTAATTATGATATACAGTACAGTACAGTACAACTTCTACATTGTAGATTAATACTGAAGACATCAAAACTATAAAAGAACACATGGAATTATGTAGTGAACAAAAAAGTGTTAAACAAACACCAGAATATGTTTTAGATTCTACAAAGTAGCCACCTTTAGCTGTGATTACAGCTTTGCACACTCTTGGCATTCTCTCAATCAGCTTGGTGTGTGTGTGTGTGTGTGTGTGTGTGTGTGTGTGTGTGTGTGTGTGTGTGTGTGTGTGTGTGTGTGTGTGTGTGTGTGTGTGTGTGTGTGTGTGTGTGTGTGTGTGTGTGTGTGTGTGTGTGTGTGTGTGTGTGTGTGTGTGTGTGTGTGTGTGTGTGTGTGTGTGTGTGTGTGTGTGTGTGTGTGTGTGTGTGTGTGTGTGTGTGTGTGTGTGTGTGTGTGTGTGTGTGTGTGTGTGTGTGTGTGTGTGTGTGTGTGTGTGTGTGTGTGTGTGTGTGTGTGTGTGTGTGTGTGTGTGTGTGTGTGTGTGTGTGTGGAAAAGGAAACTGTGAACACCGCCCAGCATTCTCTTCTCTGGAATACGTGGGAGAAAGCCATGTCAAAGCTAAAGGTGGCTACTTTGTAGAATCTAAAATATGTTCTGGTTTGTTTAACACTTTTTTGTTCACTACATAATTCCATATGTGTTCTTTCATAGTTTTGATGTCTTCTGTATTAATCCACAATGTAGAAAAGAATATATAAATAAAGAAAAACCATTGAATGAGAAGGTGTAACCAAACTATTGGCTGGTATTGGCATTGCAAAAACATTCCTTTGAGATTCTGGTCCATGATGACATGGTTGCATCACGCAAGATGAGGTGTACTTTTAAGCTGTGAGTCTCCTGTTCTACCACATCCCAAAGGTGTTCGATTGGATTCAGATCTGGTGACTGGGAAGGCCACTGAAGAACACTGAACTCACTGTCCATGAAACCAGTTTGAAACGATTTTTGCTTTCTGACATGGTGCATCATCATGCTGGAAGTAGCCATTAGAAGATGGTGTTGGATATAATGGGGTTTTCTAAAACATATATTCTTATGTCACTCACACACACATCCATTCCATCTTTACCGACGAGAAGATTCTTAAATATGTACATTGTGGCCATGAAGGGATGCACAGTCAGCAACAATACTCAAATAGGCTGTGGCATTCAAGCGATGATTGATTGGTATTAACGGTCCCAAAGTGTGCCAAGAAAACATTCCCCACACCAATACACCACCTGAATGAATGCCTCTTAATACACCCACCTTCCTAATAGAATGCTGTGTGTGTGTGTGTGTGTGTGTGTGTGTGTCCACCACAGGCCATTGATTTTACACCGTGGTAATGATAGATAGATCCTCTAGAAACCTCTGGAAAACCACTCCAAATGTTTGTTAAATCAGCATCTCTACATGTATGGCAGTCAGTCCATTCCAGTGTGTGTTGAATTGCACCACACCATTTACATTTTACATTTTTGGCATTTAGCAGACGCCTTATTCCAAAGCGACTTACAATCAATACATTTGAATACTAAGCATGTGAATCAGCAATCCACCATTCGTTGCAGGAAGAGTAATCTAGCTCGGGCCCGGGGCCACTGATAGAAGGAAAAACCTTCTCCCTATCGCCTTCAACTAAAACTTAAGGGGGGCGATAGAAGTTATTAGGGACACAGTAGAGGGGAAAGCGGGTGTCTTTAGGAGACGTAGTGGTGAGGGTCAGAAGATGTCTCAGGAGGAGCAGTTAAGATGTAACCTGAAGAGATGGGTCTTCAGTCTACGACGGAAGATGGGTAGTGACTCAGCCGTTCTGACGGCCGTGGGGAGCTCATTCCACCAGCGGGGAGCCAGTGTTGTGAAGAGACGTGATCGGGCAGCCCGACTGCTGTGTAGAGGAGGTGGGGCCAGTCGGCCAGCCGAGGTGGAGGAGCGGAGTGAGCGGGCAGGGGTTTGGGGGGTTACCATTTCCTTCAGGTAGGCAGGGGCTGTCCCTTTAGCTGCCTGGTATGCAAGCACCAGGGTCTTGAATCTGATGCGAGCTGCTATCGGGAGCCAGTGCAGGGTGCGAAGGAGAGGGGTGACATGCGAGTATTTGGGGAGGTTGAGGTACTGATTAGGTTACCACCTGAACTGAATCTTATTTAACATAAAAGGAAAAGTATAAAAGACCACTGCTGTGGTCATCACTATCCTCTTGCAATAGGACCAGCTGGATGGCAGAAAAACAGTGCTAGTAGTACCTCAAAAGTAATTGGAATCAAAAAATAACTATTGACCATGCCAAAAGAGTTGAAAAGTAACGTTTTTATTGAGGAAAAGAAGGGTTAAGTTCTGGATTTGCTGGCAGAGAGATACAGTGAGCGTCAGGTTGCTTCCATCCTTGAAATGTCAAAGACGTCGGCTCATAAGAACAGGGTCAAAACAAGTGTTGTTGTTTTTTGCATTATTCCAGGTCTGAAAACACTGCATCATTTTTGGGTTATTTTGACCAATCGTCATTTTCTGCAAATAAATCCTCAAAATGACATTGTTTCTATTTGGAATTTGGGCTAAATGTTGTCAGTAGTTTATAGAATGAAACAAACATTTTCCTATGCAGTACATACATACATACATACATACATACATACATACATACATACATTCAATTGGGAATGGGAAAGTGTGTCCAAACTTTGGACTGGTACTGTAGTTCTATAAATAGTAAAACCAGAGGAACTGATCATTTTGCAGCAGTCTCTTAATTTTTCTCCAAAGCTGTGTATAGTATTAATAATAGAGCTATGAAATAACACTGAGATATGACAAGTATACAAACAGAGACACTGTTCTCTCCTAGTCCCTCCTCTCCTCTCCTCTCTTCTGCCTCCTCCCCTCCTCTCCCCTCCCCCCCTCCCACTCCCATCGAGGTGAGTGAACCATGTGACAGCACATGTGGCGTTGAGCGACAAAGCTGGAGAGGAACAGTGAGCTCCCTCTCCTCCCCCCCATCTCCCCCCGTCTCTTCCCCTCCTCTTCTCCCCCCCATCTCCCCTTGTCTCTCCCCCTCCTCTTCTCCCTCTCCTCCCCCCCATCTCCCCGTCTCCCCCCTCGTCTCCCCTCCTCCTCCTCTTCTCCCTCTCCTCTACCCATCTTCCCCTGTCTCCCCCCCTCCTTCTCCCCCACCCTCCCCATCTCCCCCTGTCAGCTGTCTCCCCCTGGCAGCCTGACTCACAGCAGAGAGACAGGGGGAGAAAGGGGGGGAGGAGAGGAGGCATGAAACACCAGAATTTGTGAGAAGCAGAGTGGGAGTAGAAGAGAGAGAGAGAGAGAGATGGTAGAGAGAGAGAGAGAAAGAGAGAGAGAGAGGCTCTGAATACTCTGCATACCACACAACGATAATGTCAGGCACTTTATAAATCCTCCCCAGGCCTGCAGCCTTGAGCTACACACACACACACACACACAAAAACTCTCTGTGTGTCTGTGAGAGGGAGGAGGGAGGTGCAATAAATCTCCCCCAGGAGGAAGTAGGCAGGCAGAGAGAGAGAGAGATGGAGGGAGAGAAAGATGGAGGGAGAGAGAGAGAGAGATGGAGGGAGAGAGAGATGGAGGGGTAGAGAGAGACAGACAGACAGAGAGATGGAGGGAGGGAGGGAGGGAGGGAGAGAGAGAGGGAGGGGGATAGAGACAGGGAGCTGCCCTCGCTGACCATAGTTCTCATAAGCCACAGACTCTGAGAGTGTTTGTGTGTGTGTGTGTGTGTGTGTGTGTGAGAGAGAGAGAGAGAGAGAGGTGTTAATGAGAAGCTAAGTCCAGTAGCATCTATGGCATGTGGTAATATAGCTCAGTCCTACACACTCACACACTCACACACACACACACACACACACACACACACACTCTTTACCCACGGAAGAACAGATCTGCCTTTTTGTTATCTAAAAAAATAAAAAAGGAGAGCTGAACGCTTCTGAGTGTCTCTCTCTCTGTCTCTTTGTCTCTCTCGGTCTCACTCTCTTTCTGGTGTGTCCTTGTGTGTGTGTGTGTGTGTGTGTGTGTGTGTGTGTGTGTGTGTGTGTGTATTGAGAGGTCTCCTCTGGGAGCGGAGGCAGTGAACTTGATCAAAGCGGTCTATTTGTCTTAAAGCTCATGAGACCAGCTTCACTTCCTGTTAAAGCTCCTGAGACCAGCTTCACTTCCTGTTGGAGAACACAGTCAGACAGCCGCAGACAGCCTTGACTGGGACTAGAGAGAGAGGGATGGAGGGGGAGGAAGGGAGGGAGCGAGGGGAAGGGAGGGAGGGGGTAAGAGAGAGAGGCAGAGAGAACAGAAATGGGAGAGAGAAGGGGGATGGAGGGAGGGAAGGGGAGAGGTATGGGGGAGAGCGAAAGAGGGGGGAGAGAGAGGGGGAGGGAGGGAGGGGAAGAGAGAGAAGATGACAACA
>NC_137678.1:53827789-53840289 GCF_963989245.1 Nansenia antarctica | reverse complement strand
GCCTGTCTCCTTCCCTCCCTCTCCCTGTCGGTCTGCCTGCCTGCCTGTCTCCCTTCCCCCCTCTCCCTGTCTGTCTGTCTGTCTCCCTCCCTCCCTCTCTGTCTGCCTGCCTGTCTCCTTCCCTCCCTCTCCTTGTCGGTCTGCCTGCCTGCCTGTTTCCCTCCCTCCCTCTCCCTGTCTGTCTATCTCCCTCCCTCCCTCTCCCTGTCTGTCTATCTCCCTCCCTCCCTCCCCCTGTCTGTCTATCCCCCTCCCTCGCTACAGTAAATACAAATATGAGGTTAAACATTCAAACACGCCCCCGGAATGTCAACAATTAAGTTGTAAAAAAATAAAGTTTGTTAACTTCTGATTGGGTGCGCTGAGCCACCTGGTTGTACAGCTGGTTGTACTGAGAGCAGACCAGCATGTCTTACTGGTTGTACTGAGAGCAGACCAGCATGTCTTACTGGTTGTACTGGGAGCAGACCAGCAGGGAGAGGCCTGAATGTTCCGTCACCCATTTTAACTGATTTGAACAGAAGTGAATTAATAAAGTTATTAATTATTCTAAAATATAATAAGTTTGTTTCCTCCCCCCAAAACAATATACTACAACTTACCTCTTATAACAAGGTAATAACACAGTAACAACATTGTATAAACCGTTCTGTTCTCTGTTCCACGTGCTTCACGTAAAACACTCCACAACCTCCAGTATTAATCAATCATTATCATGAAACTATTGATCAGTTTGACACCATTCCTAGAGTCATAACAGTGTTCTAACACAGGTGTAGAGATACCAGGGGGGTATTCCATCAACGTCACTAAAGGTAAAGTAAGTAAGTCTCGCCAGAGTTATCAAAATAAGCCTGGATTGTCCTTTAGCAACGTTGATGGAATACCCCCCCGGAGATTCTGTGTGTGTGTGTGTGTGTCACAAATGTGTTCATACACACGTCTCATTTCACAAGCCTTAAAATGATCCTTATAACCCAGACTGACCTTGTTAGAGGGACCAGAGCCGAGTAAACTGTGTGTGTGTCTCTCTGTGTGTGTGTGTGTGTGTGTTGAGAGGGAGTATGTGTGTGTGGTGAGACGGTGTGCGTGTGTGGTGAGACGGTGTGTGTGCCTCTGTGTGTGTGTGTGTGTGTGTGTGTGCGTGTATGTGTGTTGAGAGGGAGTATGTGTGTGTGGTGAGACTGTGTGCGTGTGTGTCTCTGTGTGTGTGGTGAGACGGTGTGTGTGTGTGTGTTGAGCGTGTGTGTGTTCTAGTGGAGTCAGACCTCTCGGGCCAGACAGGATTTTAACACGGCACACTCACTTTTAGCAGTCCAAAGTCAAACAGTGACTCACAAATTCCTCTGCTTTTTCCAGGGATCTGTGGCAGACATTAGGGAGAGGCACCTCTCCTCCTCCTCCTCCTCTTCCTCATCTCCCATGCACCGGCTAGCCTCTCCACAGTCAGTTACATTATCAGAATGAATGATCAGAATGACATCAAGACTCTCTAACTGCCATCCCAACACTGAACACAATGAGTCAGCTCACACACATACAGAGACAGATACACACACAGACACACCCGCAGAGAGACAGACACACACATGCACACACAGACACACACGCAGAGAGACAGACACACACATGCACACATACAGAGACACACACACAGAGAAAGAGAGAGAGATAGACAGACACACACAGAGAGAGAGAGATGGACAAGCACACACACACAGACAGAGAGACACACACGCACATGTACAGACACACAGAGAGAAGAACACACACACACACAGAAGAACACACACACACACAGAAGAACACACAGAGAGAGAGAAAGAGAAAGAAAGAACACACACACACACAGAGAAAACACACACACACACACACACACACCAGATCTGTCGGCTTGAGGGCAGCCTGCAATCTAAAGCAACGCCAAATGTTCTCCAATTTCGGCGCTGATAAAAGTGCTAACACCCTCCCCCCCCCATGACACCCTCCCCCTCGACACCCCCAAGGCCCCGGAAACTTCAAAGCCCTTTACTGTAACTCGGCAACACCTTTAAGCTGCCGGCGCTGTTAGCGAGCATCTCTTTCCTCTCACCAAAGGAAGACAGCTTTCATGTCCCCCTCCAACGTGACAGCAGCTCACTGAACACCAGAGTCTCCAGCTGCTTCAACTCAATTCAGCTGATAGACTCTGTTTTAACTCTGATAGAATACAGGGTTAAATAGGGAATGTAGGAAGTATTTCATTGTATATATTCATCTCATTGTGTGTGTGTGTGTGTGTGTGTGTGTGTGTATATATATATATATATATATACACACACACACACAAGTGTTGTTATGAAACCGCCAACAAAAATGTTTTCAAAGAAAGCCTGTGGTTGTATTGTTTCAAAGACAGGCTAGAAATTGACATGTTGGACGCAGTTCTCTCTCTTATCTGTGGTGTAGGGCTGTTGCAGCGGTATTGCACAAGACTAGAGGCTTTGGGAATCGGGAATTCTCTCTCGCTCTCTCTCTCTGGTCAAGACCCCCGCTGCCCGCCCCTAGCTGGAGGGGGGGGGGGGGGGGGTGGTGGGAGAGAGAAAGCTTAAATGCTTTGAGTGATGGTGAGGAATGTTTAAAAAGTGTCTGTGTGTCAGGGAGGGGGTCAGCTGCGGGGTTGGGGGGGAGGGAGGGAAGGAGGCCGAGCACTCCCGTGGGACAAGCCGCCGAGCCTCACAGATCTGGTATGCGTGACTGAGCATGAGGAGGAATACCCGTCCTGCTCCGCAACTTCCACAACAGTCGGAACACACTCGGCCAGATCAGAGGACAATCTACCTCCCTCCCACCCCCCAACTGCGTTATAAAAACATACATGACTAGTTAAATTGTCTGAATATCAGTTAAAACAACTAAATGCGGAATAGCCCTGTGTTTTGAACCCCAGACAGATGAAGAGCAGAGGAAGGATCCTTGCAGCAGCCTGAGAGGCTGTGCCGGCCTCTCTCTAATCAACACAGACTGATCATTATAATAACCAGCCAAATCAACGGAAGCGTCCATTTTGAATCTGCTCGTAAATAATGTAACACATCCACATTAACACCAGGCTCAAACTGACCCAGTCTGTGGGATTATTACAGTTCTCGGTTAGGGAGATGGTTAGGCCAGGTCGTGAAACCCCCTGTCTTGTCTGGGGTTTCCAGCACATAGTTGTTATAACGGGAGCGAATGAGGTATTCTAATATAGGCATAATCAAAACAATACAATGTCCTGATCTCACACAACCTTGACAAAAGCAGTCCACATTCCGGTCGTTTATTATATAAATATCAACTTTAATGTTTTACTGTAAGAATATAAAACAATTTCATTTGGGATTCTGTTTTTTTACAAACACATATACAGTACATTAAAACACAGTAGCTTCTCAGCAGGACTCGATACATCGTGTTCCACACAGACCTGACACGCATTCGCTTGAAACCCGAGGAAAAAACCCGATTGCTTCTTTAAATCTAAGCATGTCTTAAAAGATGAATTTAGATGTTTTTCTCTCTCTCTCTCTCCTCCCAAAGGCGTGTGTTATGCTATCTTTCGTGGATGAGGTGGCAGGCCATGGTGGACTGAGAGACGCAGGGAAGCCCTGATTCAGAAAGGGCATTTCTATATAGAAATCACTTCAATTTGAAGTACAAACGCTCTGAATAACAGCCAATATTTCATCAATATCTGCTCCCATTAGCATAGATAGATCAGCAGATATAACCCCCCCCACCCCACCGCCGCCCCCCTTGATCAAAGCTTGAATCCGCGGCTTCAAGGCCTTTAAGTTGGGCTAAAAAGTAAACAAAACTAAATAAAAGCTTTTGGATACAAATCAGTATTTAATCCGTATTTGCATAAAGTCGCTCCTTTTTTTTGTCTGAAGCGAGCAGTCCTTTTTTATCGAAACTCTTTCTTTCGTTTCTCTCATTGTTGAGCTTTTCTGGGGGAAATTAACAAAGGTAGTTAGGATCCCTTCTTTTGCCGTTCTCAAGCGATGGGGGGAGGGGACGAGACCTTTAGGCACTGTTTCTCTTTCTTCTGAAGAATACATGATTTATAACACAGATACGAGGTAGCCAAATGTTCTAGGCGCGACAGTTGGAGAGGGTGACGTTTTAATATTGCGGCTCCGTTAGGAATTTAACACGTTTTAATAGTTTCTCACGCAGGGCGGGACACTGGGTTAGGTTGAAACAAAAACAAAATGCGTTATGATTAATCCGATCTGTCTCAAATCGCGAAACATAAGTCACAGTTTTTGTCATTTTTAGTACATTGAAAAATATCCAACTACGACACAGAGAGCAAACAGTGGGATTTTTTTTGTGTTTTTAAATAAGGACCATTTCCCCCGCCCACTCCTCTCCACCAGACCCCGTCCCCTCTCTCTCCCCCGGCCCCCCTCCCTCCTCCTGCCCCCCCCGGCCCCAACTCAACCCGGCCAAGTTTCACCTCACTTTCTCACTCTCGGTCATCTGCCACAGTCCCAGGTTTAAGACTTTAAGGCAGGGCAGCTGGGTGATTCTCTCCAGCCCCCTCTTGGTGATTTTGGTACATCCGTACAGGTCTATGCCCGTCAGCTGCGTCAGGTGGTCCGCTATGAGCTCGAGCCCTTTGTCTGTAATCCGCACGCACTGGCCGATGTTCAGGGTCCGCAGCTCGTGCATCTGCCGCACCATCCGGTTGATGCCGTCGTCGCTGACGTGACACGAGCACAGCGACAGCGACTTGAGCCGGTAGAGGCCCTGCGCGATGTACGCGAGACTCTGGTCCCCGATCTTGTCGCAGAAGGACACGTCCAGCCCCGAGAGGCGCAGGGTGCCCATGGCCAGGTGCATGGCCCCGGTGTCGCTGATGTTGTCGCACGACCGCAGGTTCAGGCTCCAGAGGCTGGCCATGTGGGACAGGTGCACCATCCCGGCGTCCGAGATCCCCCCGCAGAAGCTCAGGTTGAGCACTTTGAGCTTGGCCAGGCCTTTGGAGGTGTGCTTCAGGGAGAGGTCCGTGAGTTTCTGGCAGTCCTGCAGGGTCAGGTGCTCCAGGTTAAGGCACCCCTCCGCGGCGCTGCGGGTCATGCCGGCCAGGTGACCGATGCCCACGTCCGACACGTGCCGGCAGCTGCGCAGGTTGAGGCTCTTGAGCCGGTGCAAGCCCCAGGCGACGAGCAACAGCCCCGTGTTGGTGATGTTGCTGCAGCCCCCCAGCTCCAGCACCTCCAGGTTCTTCAGATACTGGGCGATCCGGCCCAGGCTGGAGTCCGTGATCTGCTTGCACAGGCTCAGGTTGAGGACCCGCAGGGAGGGGATCTCCTGCACGAAAGCGTGCCCCAGGCCGTTGTCCGTCAGGTTGTAGCAGCCGCTGAGGTTCAGGCTCTCGATGTTGGGCATCCCCTGGATCACGTAGCTCAGGCTGCGGCGCAGGCTGAGGATCTGCACCCGTCGGATGCCCCTCGCCTGCAGGCTGGGGAACAGCGAGGGGTTGGCCCTGCGCAGGTGGAGCTTGGCCTCCACCCCCCTCCACACCGACTTGTGGTAGGACGCGTCCCTCCACGGCGAGCAGACCTGGGCCACCCTGCCTTTGTCCCGCACGTCCAAATAGCTGAAAATCATGGCTAGAATCTCCGGGAAGAGGCACGATATGTGCGTCTCCATTTTTACACCGGCATACAAAAATCACTCCGGTTAGAAAGCCCCCCGCCGCCGACGTGTTTATCCTCCCGGGTTAAAGTACAGTCCTTTTTTTATCCGGAAGAAACGCTCTCTCTTGTTCTTTCTTTCTTTCTTTTTCTTCTTTCGTCCTCGTTTTGGTCTTTTCACATTTATAACTGTGCAAATCGATCAACTACCACGGGCCCACGTGATGCGTCTGGTTGCGCAGTAGGTTTCAAAAATGGCAAAAAAAAAGCCCCAAAAAAGCGAGATCCAGTTCTGCTGTTAGCCGGGAGGGGAGACGCGCCGAGTCCTTCACACGACGCTCCCCGTTAAACCCCCCGTTAAACGTCCTCCCTCGTCCCGCGGGTCCAACCGGTCGTCCATTCTCAGAAGAGACCTTTAAACTGCCATAAACACACGGAAGGAGGGTTCGAATTCCAGTCGGGTTCCTCTCCTCTCTCGTCTCTCTCCCTCTCTCCTTCTCTCTCCCTCTCTCCTTCTCTCTCTCTCTCTCGTTGTCAGAGAAGGAGTGGGGTTTGTGTTCGCCGAGCGGAGCGGAGGGGCGTCCTGCCTGCCGCCTTTGTCTGATCTGTTCAAACCGACCTGGCAGGGCTGCAAGCACCGCGCTGCCGCCGCGGGGGGACACGCGCACTCACAAACAACCCAAACGCATTGTTTGCGGAAAAAAAGAACACGTTACGATAAAAAACAAAATACGTTTTCTCGGTTTACAGTTAATCAACACGTATTCCGGTGGAGTTCTGTAGAGCAGGTTTGAGAGGAATTCCTCTCGTCTGTGTGGACTCCCCCCTTCCTTAGGAGAGAGTTGGTTTGGCCCATCTCAGCTGGAACAGTCAGAATAGTTCCCCTGGAAACGAACTTCTTACAATCCAGTTCACTTCAGTCTTAACCCTTTACCCGGCCACTTTAATCCGTCGTTCTTCGGTTTTATTGTGGGTTTTTGAAAATTGTTTTTGGATTAATAGGTTTCACTTTTTAATTAAGTAATTTGTGCGTTGTGTTGTTTTAGCCGCGGTGTTCTAATTAGGAACCGAACGCAATGCTCCGTTCTAGATCTGGAATTCTGTGTTCTTTGTTTCATGACTTTGTGTCATGGAGACATTGTAGCAGGTCTGCTTCCCTACAAATTAGAAAACATTTGTTGCATTATGTGTTACACCTATGCCTGCAAATTGCTACAATCAAAACAAATAAAACATGATACAATATAGGACAGACTGTTAGATGATTTAGATTCTTTCTCTGAATTGTGTAATAATTGTGAGTAACAGTAAATGGTAAAAAAAATAAAAATAACAATAGCCTTTTCACTTTTAATAGTAGATCATTTTAAACATATTTGAATTAAAATATTGGAATTGGATGTGCTCTCATTCTGAAAAAAAGATGCAAGATCATTCTGTCTGTGTGTGTGTGTGTTTTAGATATGGTTGTTCTAGTTTATTTCAAGGTATTGATATTTCATACAGGCCACGGGCGGGAGGGGATGTGTGTGTGTGTGTGTGTTTGTTTGTTTGTTTAGACAAGAGGTGTGTGTGTGTGTGTATGTCGACAGGAAATGTGTGTGAGGCATTGGTGATGTCATTTCTCTATGAAAATGATCGTGTGATGCCGAGTCATGGTGCTGATCTGACCTGTTGATGATGGGACGGTTGAATCATCATCACCATCATCATCATCACCACCATCATCATCTACAGTTGGATATTAAAGATGGCCTCTGTCCTCAGTTTCACTCACTATATCTAATATTTTATTGGCACCCCTGATAAGGATGAGTAAAAAGGATTATTAGATTAGATTAGATTCAACTTTATCGTCACTGCAGAGTACAAGTACTAAGGATTATAAAAGTCAAGTAAAAAGGATTATTTTAAATAATGCACCTTTTGGTGAATTAGCTTAATATCACACTGAAAAAGAAGAGAAACATCCAGCCTTTAATTGAAGTAAATTTATTCTGAGAAAAAAACAAATCTGTCATCAAGAAATAACAATTTCTAACAAAACCACGTGTGCCACAATCTTTTTACAGATGTATTGCCATGCAATCAACTTGTCAGTCAATTGTTGGAATTTGGTATTGCTCTAGGCAAGGGGTCTGTTGGCACCCCTGCATTTAATACTTTGTACAACCTCCCTTTGCCATTAAAACAGCACCGAGTCTTCTCCTGTAACGTCTAAGTCATCTAGGTCTCAGGTAGGAGAATACAGAGCAAGGAATCTGAGACCAATCCTCTTTACAGAATCTCTCCAGATCATCCAGGGTCCCAGGTCCTCTCTTCTGCTCTCTCCTCTCCAGCTCAGCCCACAGGGTTTCAATGGGGTTTAGGTCAGGGGACTGAGATGGCCCTCGGAGAAGCTTGTTTTTGTGTTCAGTGAACCATTTTTGTGTTGATTTGGACGTCTGTTCTGGATCATTGTCCTGCTGGAAGATCCAATGACGACCCAGTTTTAGTTTCCTGGCAGAGGCAGCTAGGTTCTGATTTAAAATGTCCTGGTATTTTATGGAGTTCATGGTGCCATGTACCCTGACAAGGTTCCCAGGGGCTTTGGAGGAAAAACAGCCCCACAACATCATGGAACCTCCACCATACTTAACAGTGGGGATCTGTTTATTTCAACACACTTTTCCCTCATTTGATTTGTGTGTTCTCTTATCTTTCCCATGTTGATGTATGAATAAGGGAATATGGCCTCTGTGTCACCTCATATTTATACCCCAGTGAAACAGGAAGTCATGGATTACTGCTTGAAAGTTCCTAAACACTCTTAATTTTTGAACTTAAGAAAGTAAAATATAATTGGAAAAAATGCTTCAGTTACATTTCGTTGGTAAGAATTTCTAGGGGTGCCAATAATTGTGGCACACTTGATTTAGTTAGAAATAGTATGACAAAGGAGAAAGTACATGGTGAATTTGATAAACTTTAAGTGCCAGCAGTGACCCCGCCCCCCCCTTTTCTCACTATACACACACACACACACACACACACACACAGTCTCTATCTCTCTCTCACACACACACACACACGCTGCCCCCCTGTGTGTTGGCATTGTTAGCTAATATGACAGGAGCGCTAGCAGAACCCAGTGGAGTGTGGCAAAGAAGAGCAGAGGAGAGGGGAGAGGAGAGGAGAGGAGAGGGGAGGGGAGAGGAGAGGAGAGGAGAGGAGAGGAGAGGAAGGGAGGAAATGGAGAGGAATGGAGGAAGAGGAGGAGGAGAGGAAGATGGAGAGGAGAGAAAGAAGAGAAGAGGAGAGGAGATTGCAAACATACTCTGCCATGTTTACAGGGGAAAATGCAACCTAGCACAACTGACAGCACCAATCCTTCCCCCCCTCCCTCGACTCCCCCTCTCCATCTCTCCCCCCGTCCCTCCCTCCACTGCCACTCTCTACCTCCATCTCTCTCCACTCCCCCTCTCCCCCCTCTCCACCTCTACCTCCACTCCCATCTCTCCTCCCTCCCTCCCTCCACTCCCCGTTTCCATCTCTTCCCCCCTCCCTCCTTCCGCTCCTCCTCTCCCCCCCTCCCTCCACTCCCATCTCTCCCCCCTCCCTCCCTCCACTCCCCCTTTCTGCCCCTCCTCACCCTTTATATAACAACACACTCACACTGGAGGAGATTAGAGTAGAGCTAGTGGCGCGTGCGTGTGTGTGCGCTTGTCTGTGCGCTTGTGCGTGTGTGTGTGTATGTTAGTGTATGTGCGTGTGTGTTTGCGCATGCTGACTGGTCTGTTCAGGGGTTTGGCTTCTTTGTGTGTGTGTGTGTGTGTGTGTGTGTGTACAGCAGAGACCCTCCTTGGCCCTCTCTCTCTCGCTGCCCCAACTGCCCCTGCCAGCTTCTGGCTTCTCTCTCTCTCCCCCTGTCCCTCTCTCTCTCTCCCTCTCTCTCTCTATCTTTCTCCTTCCCCTGCCAGCTTCTGGCTTCTCTCTCTCCCTCCCCCCCTCTCTCCCCCTCTGTCCCTCTCTCTCTGTTCCTCTCCCTCTCTCTCTTTCTCCTTCCCCCTCTCTTTCTTTCTCTCTCTCTCTCTCTTTCTTTCTCCCTCCCTCCCTTTCCCCCCCCTCTCTCTCTCTCTCTTTCTCCTTCCCTCTCTCTTTCCTCTCTCTCTCTCTCTCTCTCTCTCTTTCCCTCTCTCTATCTTTCTCCCTCTCTCTATCTTTCTCCCTCTCCCTCTCTCTCTCTATCTTTCTCCTCCCTCCCTCCTCTCTCTCTCTCTCTCTCTTTCTCTCTCCTCTCTCTCTCTTTCTCCCTCCCTCTCTCTTTCTCTCTTTCTCCCTCCCTCTCCCTCTCTCTCTATCTTTCTCCCTCCCTCTCTCTCTCTATCTTTCTCCCTCCCTCTCTCTCTCTCTCTCTATCTTTCTCCCTCCCTCTCCCTCCCTCTCTCTCTCTCTCTCTTTCTCCCTCCCTCTCCCTCTCTCTCTATCTTTCTCCCTCCCTCTCCTCCCCTCTCTCTCTCTCTCTCTCTCCTCTCTCTTCTCCTCTCTCTCTCTCTCTCTCTCTCTCTCTCTCTCTCTCTCTCTCTTTCTCCCTCCCTCTCCCTCTCTCTCTCAGACCCACTAGACCCTCAGCGACACTCGGCAACCCCCTCGGGCTGGAGATGATAGAGAGAGAGAGGGGGGGGGGAGGGTAGGAGAGAGGGAGAGAAAGGTGGAGAGAGGGAGAGGTAGGGAGGGCAATGATGAGGGGATGCACGGAGGGGGATAGAGTTAATGGATATGGAAGGGGAAGGATGGATGGAGAGAGGGATAGATAGGAGGAGGAGAAGGGAGAGAGAAGAAGAAAGAGAGGAAGGAGGAAGGAGATAGTTTTAACGACGGCGTATCAACTTCAACTCACCCCCCCCATTTTCATTGAATCAAACAACATGTCCCATCCCAAACACTGCCAGAGCTGCACCAACATGCAGGCTGGGGAGAGACAGAGGGATGAGGGAGAGAGGAGGGGGGGTGTGGTGAAAGAAAAGGAGAGATGGGGTGAGGACAGGAAAAGACAAGTGTTATCCATGCAAATACAGAGAAGGAAGCAGGCGGAACATTCTGTCATAATAATAATAGTAATAATAATAATAATAATAATAATAACAATAATAATAATAACTTAAATGTATATAGCGCCTTTCAAGGGGACCCACGGTTGCTTTACAGAAATTCAAGCAAATAGTCAGACAAAAAACAGTCAGACAAACAGTCAGGCAAACAGTCAGACAAACAGTCAGACAAACAGTCAGACAAACAGTCAGGCAAACAGTCAGACAAACAGTCAGACAAACAGTCAGACAAACAGACAGACAAACAGTCAGGCAAACAGTCAGGCAAACAGTCAGACAAACAGTCAGACAAACAGTCAGACAAACAGTCAGGCAAACAGTCAGGCAAACAGTCAGGCAAACAGTCAGGCAAACAGACAGACAAACAGTCAGGCAAACAGTCAGGCAAACAGTCAGGCAAACAGTCAGACAAACAGTCAGACAAACAGTCAGACAAACAGTCAGGCAAACAGTCAGACAAACAGTCAGGCAAACAGTCAGGCAAACAGACAGACAAACAGTCAGACAAACAGTCAGACAAACAGTCAGACAAACAGTCAGGCAAACAGTCAGACAAACAGTCAGACAAACAGTCAGGCAAACAGTCAGACAAACAGTCAGACAAACAGTCAGGCAAACAGTCAGACAAACAGTCAGGCAAACAGTCAGGCAAACAGACAGACAAACAGTCAGACAAACAGTCAGGCAAACAGTCAGGCAAACAGTCAGACAAACAGTCAGACAAACAGTCAGACAAACAGTCAGACAAACAGTCAGGCAAACAGTCAGACAAACAGTCAGACAAACAGTCAGGCAAACAGACAGACAAACAGTCAGACAAACAGTCAGACAAACAGTCAGACAAACAGTCAGGCAAACAGTCAGGCAAACAGACAGACAAACAGTCAGGCAAACAGTCAGGCAAACAGTCAGACAAACAGTCAGGCAAACAGTCAGGCAAACAGTCAGACAAACAGTCAGACAAACAGTCAGACAAACAGTCAGACAAACAGTCAGGCAAACAGTCAGGCAAACAGTCAGACAAACAGTCAGGCAAACAGTCAGACAAACAGTCAGACAAACAGTCAGACAAACAGTCAGGCAAATAGTCAGACAAACAGTCAGGCAAACAGTCAGGCAAACAGTCAGGCAAACAGACAGACAAACAGTCAGACAAACAGTCAGGCAAACAGTCAGACAAACAGTCAGGCAAACAGTCAGACAAACAGTCAGGCAAACAGTCAGGCAAACAGTCAGACAAACAGTCAGACAAACAGTCAGACAAACAGTCAGGCAAACAGTCAGACAAACAGTCAGGCAAACAGTCAGACAAACAGTCAGACAAACAGTCAGGCAAATAGTCAGACAAACAGTCAGCCAAACAGTCAGGCAAAAAAAACAACAACAATTAAACTAGAGGCCGAAGGCCTTGGCAAACAGGTGGGACTAGAGGGCTGTTTTAAAGGCGTGTGACATGAGGTGATGATTCAGGAAGAGGTGTGAGGAGGGGTGAGGATGGGGGGGCATAATTATATAATTGCGTGCAGTGGAGCACAGGGCTCGGGGCATGTGTTACCTAGGCGACGGAGGCGAGTGTCAACAAGCCGATGAAAGCTGACACCTCCTAAATAGACCTGAGAAACCATCCCCCCTTCACCCCCCATATACCTACAGTATATACCACTCTCTCTCTCTCTCTCTCACTCCCACTCTCTCCCCCTGTCTCTCACTCTCTGTCTCTCTCCCTCTCTTTGTCTCCCTTTCT
>NC_137678.1:53812789-53820289 GCF_963989245.1 Nansenia antarctica | reverse complement strand
TTTGGCAATGTAAACGGTTGTTTCCCATGCCAATACATCCCTTTGAATTTAATTGAATATGGGGGACGTTTGTCTTCTCTAGATCGCCAGCAGAGGGCGTTCTGCCCCAAAAGCGTGTATGCTGGGTACAATCACGTTCATTATTGATAGCCAGTCAGTTATGGTTAATGGTTTAACTATTGTTATTTTCGTATTATTTGCAATTAGATTGAGTGAATTTCATATCCATAGGTAGGCATTTATAGGCCAGTAAAAAACAGTCAGTCATTCTGTACTTCTGTTCTGTTCTGTACTTCAGTTCTGATGGTAACTTCAAAGACTTCAATGTATCAAGTCTTTTGCATTTTAGTATTACAACAAGAGTGTTAGCATGGTAGCTAGGCTACATTCAAACGTGTGATGCTATAGCGGAAACATAAGATGTATATTGTAGTCAGGTTAGCCTAGTTTACTGTGTGTGTGTGTGTGTGTGTGTGTGTGTGTGTGTGTGTGTGTGTGTGTGTGTGTGTGTGGTGGGGGGGGGGGGGGGGGGGGGTCTAGGATGGGGGGCGACGGCGGCCCTGTGAATAGGTGATGGGTGGGCGTGTCTGAGTTTGGAGATGAAAGGAACCGGAGCGTCGCTTTATCATGCAGCGACTGTTCCAGGAAATAGACTGGCGTCCTCTCTCTCTCTCCGTCTCTCACCCTCTCTGTGTGTCTCCTCTCTCTCTCTCCCTCCGTCTCTCTCTCTCTCCCCCGTCTCTCTCTCTCTCTCCCCCCGTCTCTCTCTCTCTCTCTCTCTCTCTCTCCCCCGTCTCTCTCTCTCTCCCCCCGTCTCTCTCTCTCCTCTCTCTCTCTCTCTCTCTCTCCTCTCCCTCCGTCTCTCCCTCCGTCTCTCTCTCTCTGTCTCTCTCTTCTCCCTCCGTCTCTCTGTCTCTCTCTCTCTCTCCGTCTCTCCATCTCCCTCCCCCCGTCTCTCTCTCTCCCTCCCTCTCTACTCCAACAGTGAAAACGTGTTTTTTAGGAGAGGAAATAGTTGTCCTACCTGCGTTAATCGCTATGTCGCAGCCGCAGTAGGCCTAGCCGTGATCGAAGCTACTGAATTGTTGTGGCCCAGGAGTCAGGGGATGTAGATTTGGTTTGAGGACATGTTTTTTTAAATTATTATATTTGTGTGTGTGTGTGGTGGGGGGGGGGGTGGGTGTAGTCTATTTTGTCATAATTATTTATGACTACACTTTATGAGTGGAACCGTGTTTCTCCAGATGGTGTATTCTAGGCAGTCCCGAGGCCACGTTTTTTTTTTTTTACTGTCTTTGATTCCTTTGATTGCAAGTTATTGGGGGGAAAAAATTTACGCACAAAATAATCCATATGTTTGGGTTCTCTATATATAGCGCTCTATGGGCTGGTTAAATACCGCTGCTTGCTTACGCCGGATTACTTAGATGGTTGCGTTCTAGATCAAAGCTCCCCTTTCACTGCGCGCAAATTCACAAATGACTTTGTTTTCTACCAACAGTTGAAAAGGAGAGAGCTCGCTTCAACACGTCTGTTCTCAGAGGAGCTCTGTGTATGAAGAGACGCTTTTATTTTCACAAACCAAAGGAGGATTAAGGTTCCCGGCGCACTCACGTTTATTCAAACAAATCATCTAGTCGAAGTAAAAGGGATTACGCACATGAACTTTTGATGAATTGTGAACATTTTCCAAAACGTTAACTCCATTATTCTCCCCCCCCCCCCCCCAACCACACACACACACACACACACACACACACGCACGCACACACACACACACACACACACACACACACACACGCGCGCGCGCACACACACACGCACACACACACATACACATTCACACACTCACAGATTCCCAACTTGGTTTATCGGAGTTAGACGTTTCTACCGTAAGCATACCAACCTAGAAAAGTAATCATTAGCTATCTCTAAGCGAAAGTGAAGTGTATTTAGATTATTTTAGGAAACATTTATTTTTGGAAACATATGAATTGTGTTTGAACCCATTCTGTCTCCGGTAACGTTCTGACCCATGTTGTGTGTATAGCCTCCAGCTGCCAGGTCTGGGTCTGGGCCGGGCCAAGCGGCTGGAGTACCGCCCTCTCTCTCTCTCTATTTAGTTAGTTCGTTTGTGAGTGAGTTAATTTGTTACTCCGTCAGTCAGCCAGTTAGTTAGTTAGAGATCCGACGTCTCTACCCATTTGGTCTGCAGAGTCCCATGTGTTCCCATGGCACCCTGGTGCCCCCCCCCCCCTCAATTTATTTCAATTTAAAGGAGCTTTATCGCCATGGGAAACATGTGATTGCCGTGCAAGTGCATTGCCAAAGCAAGTGAAATAAACAATCAATAACCAATAACACATGTCACTGTACGCAATAACAACAAAGATGAAAGACTTGTCAAATGTTAATGTGAATGAACAGAAAATAAATAAAAGTAAATATCTGAAATGTATGGTTAATATTACACACACACACACACACACACACACACACATTTAAATCTATATATCTCTCTTTTGCGCTCTGATACGGACGGTATCCCCCCACCACCGGCGTCCTTCCCCTCGGCCATTGTATGTCCATAAAACAAGAGGGGGGTGAGGGGATAGAGGGGGGTGGAGGAGAGAGAGAGAGGGATGTGTACCGGCAGTGTTGAGAGGGTGTAAACTTACAAAGTGAGCAGGCGGAGAGGAGGAAGCAGCGATTGCCCAATGTGCTTTACTAGATTACAGACTTAATCTCTTTAATCTGCCGTTATCTAGCAACACAGCTGATAGGATCACCTCGCCTTCACTTCTTCTTCTTAGCCTCCCACCTTTTCATGGGCTGTGATTTGGTTTGGTTTTGTTGATTGGATGTATAAAGGCTTATCTATCTACCCTCACCGCACGGATCGCTCCTACGCGTAAAAGCGAACGTTTCTGGTAAATATTTTACGCAAGACTGGGAATTTAGGATTAGGCACCGCAAACCGGACTGGGCACCGCAAGACGCTCGGATGAGGACAATGCGCCCGTCACCTTATCCGTGGGGATATTGACTCTTGGCCACCGGCGTCTGCGGTCTGTCTGAGCCCGGCGACCCCCTCCCCGCCCCCCCTCCCTCCCTCCACATACACAGCGGATTAGCAGTTTTTTAATGTCTTTACAGAAGAGCACTTTCCCGTGTCGGTGTGCGGCACCACCCAGGGGCATGGACATGGCCAGGGCGACCCCCCCGAGAAGGCAGCGCAGCAGCAGCAGCGCCGGGCGACACCTCCTGCTGGCGGTCGCTCTCCTCGCCTGCAGCCCCCCACTCCTGGTGGACGCCAACTCCTGGTGGTAAGCCAAGCGGCGCTCCTTTACGCACAACTTACGCAACTTTTTACACAAAAGCATGAGTTTGTTACGGTGTTATGCATTTGTGGTGGGGCGTAATCGATGGCTCACATTGACAGAAGAGTGTATAGAGCTATGTATTGTATGATGATGTGACGTGTGTGGTGATTATGAGTGAGCGTCAGAGTGTGTGTGTATTGTGTGAGTGTGTGTGTGTGTGTGTGTGTGTGTGTGTGTGTGTGTGTGTGTGTGGAGAGAGAGAGAGAGAGAGAGAGAGAGAGAGAGAGAGAGAGAGAGAGAGAGAGAGAGAGAGAGAGGACCGTGGTGAACAAATGCGGAGCTTTGTCACAATATTGACCCTGGGCCCAAATGGCCGAGCAGTTTGTGAGGAGGGGGGGGGGGGCAGAGACCCCATCTTGACCTTGTGTGTGGACAGTCTACCGAATAACTCGGATGGTGTTGTGCGCGTGGTAGATTGTAATTTAGCTTCAGGCTAATTGGCTATGTTCGTTGTTTAATCATTGGGCTCAGTCAGTTGATGACGTGTAGCGGCGTCAATACGCTTGTCTTCACGTTCACAGTGATCTAGATCTGGAGTCGTGTGTAGCCTATCTGTTAATGTACCGTCCTACTGTACAGTAAACACAAATGATAGACTACCTCTCTCTCTCTCACACACACACACACGCACGCACACACACACACACACACACACACACACACACACACTCACTCACTCACTCTCTCTCTCACACACACGCACGCACACACACACACACACACACACACACACACACACACACTCACTCACTCACTCACTCACTCTCTCTCTCTCTCTCTCTCTCTCTCTCTCTCTTTCACTCACACACACACACACACACACACACACACACACACACACACACACACACACACACACACACACACACACACACACACACACACACACACTCTGTAGGCAGGGCAACGGTAAACGCGTTTCTCCGCACTGTCTGCTGGCTGTCTGGCCTGTGTGTTTATAATAACGCTCATACATATTTCCACCCACCCACCCAGGTCATTAGCGATGAACCCCATCCAGCGGCCGGAGATGTACATCATCGGGGCGCAGCCGCTGTGCAGCCAGCTGGCGGGCCTCTCGCAGGGCCAGAGGAAGCTGTGCCAGCTGTACCAGGACCACATGGTCCACATCGGGGAGGGCGCCAAGACGGGCATCAAGGAGTGTCAGTACCAGTTCCGCCAGCGGCGATGGAACTGCAGCACGGTGGACAACACCTCGGTGTTCGGACGCGTCATGCAGATAGGTGGGTCACGTGTTGTTGTTGTTGTTGTTGTTGTTGTTGTCGTTGTCCTTGGTGGTGATTCGGTGTGTTGTGTGTGTGTGTGTTTTTTTTATTTTATTTTTATCCAAACTAAAAATACGTTGTTGTTTTTTTTAACGAACTTTTCAGCGTTCTCTTCCCAACTTGATTTGAATCGGTAAATACGGGGGCGGGTTAATGTTTGGACACACAAGTTAAGACACGGTGTTCGTATTGTTCGACCTGGAAAACCACTCGTCGACAATTGAGTGTTATTTCCGCTGTGCAGCGGCACGAGGTGTAAGGTGTCCCCTAGGCTCATGCCCCCCTCACTCCCCTCCCCTCCGTCCCTCCCCCTCCATCCCTCCCCCTCCGTCCCTCCCGAATAGCAAAGGAGTTATTTGCGGTGAATCGCGAGGTTTATATGGAGGTGTGAGCCTCTATTGTCCGCGCTGCTTTGAGATGCAGTCCTGAGGTGACACGCAGGCGGGAGATCCGGGGTTGTGTTTGAAGTGTCCAGCCCAGAGGCCCATAAAGGCCCGTCGCTTTACCGTCTAGCCGCTCCTCGGCACCAGTATACATTCCGCTGTTAACGGCGACATCATTCAGGCTTTTTTTTTTTTACCAACTTTTTGGTGGCTTGGGTTTCTGTCCGATGCGCCGAGATCACCTGTGCGCGCTGTGGAAAATGACATAAAATTATTTGTTTTAATTCTGCGTTATATCTAGGACGGTCATATCAAAGCACATTTTAACGGCCATTTACACAATATACAGGATACAATGTAGGCGTAATGAAATGCTTAAGGGGTAAGCAACCCCCCCAACGACGCGGCAATCAAACAATAATCGAGACATTTCTAAACAATAAAACAGGAATATTGTAGACCATTAAAAAATGTGTTTGATGTCCCTGCTTTTATGTTGTGGAACAAACAGTTAAATCCCGAGGAATGTTCAACATTGAGATGTGCATTCCAGATGAGGTCCGATGGAAACAAGGTAACACACGCAGCAGATGAGCAAGTGTGCGATAATAGCAGTGGTGTGCCGTCAGGGCCAGCAAGGCCTTCTCTGCTGGCCTAAACATCATCAGAATATACATTTTATTTTAATATATTTTTTCCACAAATATGTATTAATGATTCCCCATAGTCTATTCTCTTCATTTCATAGCTTTCCTCTTGGTTGCGCTGCTTCCAGTCTCCGATTGAGATTTGGAGGGCTGGCCTTTATGTTAGAGCTTTTATCCAATCAAAATGTGTTGCTAGGGGGCTCCAAAATCTGCCTGCCTGCACGTTAAGCGGTGCCGCGGATTCGACCTGTAACTTAACGTTGGAACGAGAAAACCTGTGGCGTTCCTAGTAAACCTACGTAGATGCGAGCAAAAGCAACAACGGCGCCTGCTGGAAGGCTCAATGATGTCAGCACCCAGCACGTCTTTTGATTGGATACGCACTATTGATACGCACTATTGATACGCACTATTGATATTCACTATTGAGATGCGTATATGCCGGTAGATGTGAAACTTTTGAAAGTGCGCAGGGAAACGGAGCATCACAACGAAAGCTTTCGTTGACTGATCGATAATACTGATCGATTGTGTCCTGTTTTTGGGTAAACAATAACTATCATTTAGGGGACACGATGAAAGCACCGAGTCCACAAACAGAGGAAACTACGTTGAGCTTATTTCTTTTCTGGCTGAAAACAACCCAGATTTACATTACCACCTGTCCACAAACAAAGTGTTTACTGGGACGTCAGGCAAAATACAAAACGACCTGATTTTTGCTATTGCTTAAGTGATGGGAGAAGAGATCAAAATGGAGATTAAAAAGGCACCCTTTGTCGCTATTATGGTGGACGAGACGACAGACGTGGGTAATGTAGCGATCTTAAAGATGTTAGTTTAACACTCTTCATTGTAAATGCGGATTTATTGATTAAAAATGCTTCGGAAATATGAATATAACTCTGTTGTACTTGTCTGACTATGTTAAGGTGATGCAACGCCCGGTTATACTGTGTTTCTGTCTAGTTTCTAGAGCCATGGCGTCATAACGATGGTATTAAGAGGTAGAATAATTCAGGTAGGAATGTGTCGGACATCACTGAAGGCCTAGGTGTGAAATGCACCGCCCGCCACTGGATAATAGCATAAACCTCCTGCCACCGCACGTCATGACGTCGCCACGCTCTCCTCGTGCCCAGGTTCCAATCATTATGTGAGATCACATATTTATTCTGTTATATATATATATATTTTTTTTTTTTAATAGTTTCCTCTCCGGAGTACTGATTTGTCTGTGTCCTGATGTATTGATTGATCGATGGTTGGTTGATAAGCCTATATGTGTGTTATGAAGGGAATCTCAAAAACCTGTCGGAAGCTTTACAATGGGCGACACCTGGGAAGTTTGACTCAAGGTGGAACATCTCTTGGTTTACCACCCTCCTCCTTTTGTCTCCTCCCCCTCTTCTTTCCTCCTCCTCCTTTCCTCCTCCTCCTCCTTCCGAAACTGACCAGCCAGGGGAGGCTGGCAGAGGTAGAAATGGCTCATTGTGACCCTCCGATTTCTACCTCCACCAGCCTCCCCTGTGGACAGCAGCAGACTGGCCAAGCATGGTTTCAATATGATACGATTGTGATGCCTACAACCTGCTAACACGGCCAGGCAATGCCTCCCTCTCCCCCCTCCATCCCTCCCCCTCCGCCTCCATCCCTCCCCCTCCCTCTCCCCCCTCCATCCCTCCCTCTTCCCCCTCCACCCCGGCCCTCTAGCCCAGAGCCTGGGGGACTCTAGCCCCTAACCGCTAGCCTCTAACCTCTAGCCTCTAGACTGTAGCCTCTAACCTCTAACCTCTAGCCC
>NC_137678.1:53770289-53807789 GCF_963989245.1 Nansenia antarctica | reverse complement strand
TCTCTCTCTCTCTCTCTCTCTCTCTCTCTCACACACTCCCTCCTTCTCTCTCTCTCTCTCTCTCTCACACTCCCTCCTTCTCTCTCTCTCTCTCTCTCTCACACTCCCTCCTTCTCTCTCTCTCTCTCTCTCTCTCTCACACACTCCCTCCTTCTCTCTCTCTCTCTCTCTCTCTCACACTCCCTCCATCTCTCTCTCTCACATTCCCTCCTTCTCTTTCTCTCTCTCTCCTCACACTCCCTCCTTCTCTCTCCTCTCCCTCTCTCTTTCTCTCTCTCTCTTTATCTCTCTCCCCTCTCCCCCCCTCTCACACTCCCTCTTTCTCTCTCTCCTTTCTCACACTCCCTCTCTTCCTCTGCCTTCCTCCAAGGCTTGGTTGCCCTGGTGATGATGGAGCAGTCTTTGCTGTCATTGGTCCTCAAACCAAAAGCATGAGGGACTCCCCCTACCATTATCACTGCAAGGTTTAGTTTGGTAATGTTGGTATTGAACCAACCATTGGTTTAGGTTGTGTTGGTGGTGTTGGCATTGAACCAGAGATTGGTTTAGGTTATGTTGGTGGTGTTGGTATTGAACTGTTGGTTGGGTTGATCAGCAGGTAATCTTGTACTTCGCTAGAGCTTGGCTGTTTTTTGTAGGTCTGCATAACCGTTCATCTGGTGTTGCAGTACTCTATATCGGTCACCAGAGGGCAGCAGTGGAGCAACAATAGAAGATGTCTGATAAACATGTGGCATGTTTTTTTAATTTCTCCCCTCTCCCCTCCAGTCGGTGTACAACAACGCCAACGTGGCGTGCAAGTGCCACGGGGTGTCGGGCTCCTGCAGCCTGAAGACGTGCTGGCTGCAGCTGGCCGACTTCCGCCGCGTGGGCGAGTTCCTGAAGGAGAAGTACGACAGCGCGGCCGCCATGCGCATCGGACGCAAGGGAAAGCTGGAGCAGGTGGACCGGCGCTTCAACGTGCCCACGCCCGAGGACCTGGTCTACATCGACGCCAGCCCCGACTACTGCCTGGGCAACGACACCACGGGCTCCCTCGGCACTCTGGGAAGGCTCTGCAACAAGACGTCGGAGGGCATGGATGGCTGCGAGCTCATGTGCTGCGGCCGTGGCTACGACCAGTTCAAGACCTACAAACACGAGCGCTGCCACTGCAAGTTCCACTGGTGCTGCTACGTCAAGTGCAAGAGGTGCACCTCGTTGGTCGACCAGTTCGTCTGCAAGTAGAGGAGATGGGGAGGAGGGGGGGGGGGGGGGTGGCGGGGAAGGGGGGATAAGCCATGGAGGGAGGGAGGGATGGAGGGAGGGATGGATGGATGGACATAAAGGGAAAGGGGTTGGGACAGACGTGGACGAGGAGCGCGGGAGTGTGAGATGAGATAACGGTAATAAATAAATAAATAAAATTAAAAAACTCAATGAAATATATAAATAAGTAAACAAATAAGTTGATAGTAATTTAAAGAGACTTTATGACTCGGTCACCCTGGTGAACTTGACTGACAGGCAGGACCCACAATGCACTGCCAGGTTGGTTTGTTTCTGTGTGTGTGTTTTGTTGTTCTTCTGGCTGGTCGCCATTTTGGTCCTCTCTCCGCTTCACGACTCTCCACCGCAGCCTCTGATTGGTGGGCCAGGGAGGACCAGGAACCGTGGCGACCAATGATCATCCTGTTCCCTTAGTGCGGGGGGGGCGTGACTCTCCTTAGAGAGATGGAGAGAGAGGAAGAGAGAGGGGGAGAGAGGAAGAAAAGGGAAAAAAGACTGGAATGTGAAGGATCCCACAGGACTGTAGCCAAATCTCCTTGGACCTCCTCTTCCTCCCCTTCTTCTTTCCCCTCTCACCCCCCCTCTTCCTTCCCCTCTCACCCCCCCTCTTCCTTCCCCTCTCTCCCTCCCCTTCTTCCTCCCCCCCATCCCCCCTGCCTCTCGCAAGGCTCTCACCAACCCAAACAGAGTTTGAATATTGATATTCTGACCTTTGGTTCCACACACACACACCCAACGTTCTGGTGTCTACATCATGTTGACCTTTAACCTGACGAGCCTGTGTGAGGAGGACGTGTCGGCCCCCAGAACACTGCCACGCCACTCTGGACCCGTAAGGAAGGAAGGAGGGAGAGGAGCAGGAGGGATCACATGGAATGCAGGAGGGAGGACTCTGTGGTTGGCTGGACACGGTCCACTCAGATAAAGAGGGGAATTTCACCACATTGTGAATCTCTCCGCCTTTGACTTCCTGTTGCTGGTCCTCCAAGGGCGTTTAGGGACAAAGTGATGATGTCATAGTCCCATGGTCTGGCCTGGCTGGCTATGCCGCTGGCCCTCTGCTAGACCTGCTTTAACTGTCAGAGTCCCACTGTACAAAGGCTAGCGCTTAACTCATCCGGTGCAGAGGGTCGAAGTTGCTTCAAATGGTCAACATTCCAGAGTGCCAAGGGTGACGTGATGATGCTCAGTTTTGTAGCCAATCAAAGTGTTGTTGATAGGTAGATACCACATAAAACACTTCAAGCATTCTGGGTGGTGAGTGTTCCGGAGCTCTTTGGCAGTTGGTGGGTTGTTATCAACTCTGCTAGTATCTCTCTCAACAGCTGGGACGATGTCAACAACAACAACAACAACAACAACAACAACAACATTTATGCATCTAGCAAACAAACATGATAGACAGAACTAAGAATGTGTGGTAGAATATTGAATGTGTGTCTGGAAATTATGAAAAGAAGAGCAAAAAAACCCAGAGGAACATTGAGATGGACTGCAAATGAATATGGGATTACATACAAATAGTGGTTCTACAAAAAGTATATTTTATTAATTGCTTTTAACTGTATACGTCATATATGTATTGTTTTGATTATCTGAGGCTTTGAACTGTTTTCCTGCCGGCTCTGCCTGGGGTCGTCCAATCATAGCCAACGCTACCCACTGTTCGGCCAATGACAAACAAGCCTTTGTCGTCCAATGAGTGTTGTGGATGAATACTACACGTGTACATAGTAGTCTATATAAGCCAATCAGACTCCAGACTCTCTGTCTTCCTGTCTATATTATCTCAGAAGGTTTGTTGGTGTAATGTAGTGGTGGTCTAGTGGATAGTGAGTTGGACTTGTGATCAGAAGGTTGTGAGTTCAAATCCCACCTGAAACCACACCACTACTAGTGTGCCCTTGAGTAAGGCACTTAGCCCTCAGTTACTCCAGGGGGAATGTCCCTGTAATTTGTAATTGTAAATCGCTTTGGATTAAATGTATATGGATTGTCTTCCCCTTCAAACACAGTCATATTAAACCAATAATAGTGATGATTATAATTATGAGTGTCCTCCTCTGTTGAAACCTACACCATTCTACAGGGGCGGGTGTGACTGGTGGGGTTCGAACTTGGTTCTCCCACATGTAAGACACAAGATTATATTAGATTCAACCTTTTTGTTATTGCACAGAGTACAACAAAATTTATTTTTTGCTCTAGGCACAGGGTTGTTACATATAGATTCAGATTCAGATTCAGATAACGTTTATTGCCATTATGCATACACATATAGGAATTTGCTTCGGCATTACAGTAAGTGCGTTTATACTTTTTTCACGTGTATACAAAAACAAATGCAAAAAACAGGACAACACAGGACAGACAACAGTGCATTGGATAGTGCAACATATATAAAGTGCAGTGCAGAGTTTTTACAGTGAGTCCAGTGCATATTCAGTCCTGGGCAGACTTGGGGGCGGGGGGGAGGGGGAAGCCAGAGTCATTTATCAGCCTGGCGGCTGAGGGGAAGAAACTGAGCCTGTGGCGGGCCTTCAGTGCCTTAGGCAGCCGCAACCTTCTTCCAGAAGGAAGCAGGGTGAGGAGGCCGTGGCCGGGGTGGAAGGGGTCGGCCATGATCTTTCTTGCCCTCCTCAGAGCCCTGGTGTCATGCAAGGAGTTGAGGGAGGGCAAGGGACAGCCGATCACCCTCTCTGCTGAACGTAACACCCGCTGCAACTTGGCCTTGTCCTTGGTCGTTGCAGCAGGGAACCAGGTGATGATGGAGTGGGTGAGGATGGACTCTATGATGGCCGTGTAAAACTGGACCATCATGGACCTCGGCAGCCTGAATTTCCTCAGCTGCCGGAGGAAGAACATCCTCTTCTGGGCCTTCTTCGTGAGGGCCTCGGTGTTCCGCTCCCACTTGAGGTCCCGGGAGATGGTCATGCCTAGAAAGCGGCATGACTCCACGGAGGCCACCGGGGTACCTCCCAGCGTGATGGGAGGGGGCAGGGCTGCTTTCCTACGGAAGTCCACCACCATCTCCACTGTTTTCAGAGCATTGAGCTCCAGATTGTTTAAACTGCACCAGCTCTGCAGCCCCTCGATCTCACCCCTGTAGGCAGATTCGTCCCCCCCGGAGATGAGGCCCACCAGGGTGGTGTCGTCTGCAAACTTCAGGAGCTTGACCGAGGGGTGGCGGGAGACACAGCTGTTGGTGTATAGGGAGAATAGTGCTGGAGACAGGACGCAGCCCTGCGGGGAGCCCGTGCTGGTGGACCTGGAGCTGGAAATGCTCTTCCCCAGCTTCACCCGCTGAGACCTGTCAGTCAGGAAGTCTGTGATCCACCTGCAGGTGGAGTCCGGCACCTGCAGCAGGGATAGCTGGTGCTCCAGGATGTGTGGGAGGATCGTGTTGAAGGCCGAGCTGAAGTCCACGAACAGGATCCTGGCGTAGTTGCCTGCAGTGTCTAGGTGTTCTAGTACGTAGTGCAGAGCCATGTTCACGGCGTCCTCCGTGGATCTATTGGCTCTGTACGCGAACTGCAGGGGGTCCAGCACAGGATCCGTGATGAGCTTCAGGTAGGCCAGGACAAGGCGCTCCAGGACCTTCATGACGACAGAGGTCAGAGCGACGGGTCTGTAGTCGTTGAGGCCTGTGACCTTGGCCTTCTTGGGGACGGGGATGATGGTTGATGCCTTGAAGCACGCTGGGACGTGACACAGCTCCAGCGAGGCGTTGAAGATGTGGGTAAACACCGGGGCCAGCTGGTCGGCGCAGTGCTTCAGGACAGAGGGAGAGACGGAATCCGGACCAGCTGCCTTCCGGGGATTCTGCCTCTTAAACAGTCTGTTTACCTCTCGCACTGTGACAGAGAGAGGGGGTGGGGAAAGGGGGGTGGGGGTGGGCGGGGCGGGTGAGGAGGGGGGAGGGAGGGGAGGGGGGAGGGTGGGGGTAGCAGGAGGGACATTGGCCCCCCTGGGGGACGGGGGTGGTGGTTGTAGCCGGGGGGGGTGGAGGGAGAGGGCGGGGGTGGGCGGGAACCTCTCTTTCTCAAACCTACAGTAGAACTCGTTCAGCTCGTTAGCGAGAGGGAGGTTGTCGGACATCAGCGGGGACTTGGGTTTGTAGTTGGTGATGGTCTTTAGGCCTTTCCAGACGGAGGCGGAATCCCCCTCAGAGAGCTGGCATATAGGCATATGTTAGTAGCCTGTGTTACAGGGACACCTAGGGGTGACCTGATAATGTTACATGTACGACCCGGATGTTGTATGTGGGCGTGAGCGGAAGGAACCGCAGTTTAATAAAAGACATACTGAAACATGGTGTCAGAAGCGGGATGTTGGTGATCACATTAGGATGAGGCCTCTGCCAGGTGATCGCACAGGGCGGTGGCGACGAGGCCAGTGCCTCCAGAGAGTCGCTCCCCGCTCGTTCGTGGTGGATGTGGACGGCACACTGTACAGACGCAACCGAGTGGATCTGCGTGTTGCAGAGCGCTCAGCTCAAGCGCAACAGACAGACATTCTACGGCCTGAGCGGAGCAGTCCTGACCAGACCCAGGTCGCTGGGGAGACTGCCTCAGCCGAGACACGGATTGTCTCAAGTCGGGGGGAGACAGGCGGCGAGGTACATCCTCGTACACCAAGGGCACCGGCGACGCCGGGGGGTCCTGCCACGGCAGGCCAGGGTGTCTACTCACGGAGTGGTCGCCTGTCACGGCCGCCACAACGACTGGACTTATGACTTTGAAAAAAAAAAAAAAAAAGGGAAATAATGCAATGTTGTAATGCTATTGTTAATGTTTGGGATTGTTATTGTCAATGGAATTGCAGACGGAGATGCAAGCATGTAATTTGCAAACAGCTAAAGGAAAGGAGATATATAGGCATATGTTAGTAGCCTGTGTTACAGGGACACCTAGGGGTGACCTGATAATGTTACATGTACGACCCGGATGTTGTATGTGGGCGTGAGCGGAAGGAACCGCAGTTTAATAAAAGACATACTGAAACATGGTGTCAGAAGCGGGATGTTGGTGATCACATTAGGATGAGGCCTCTGCCAGGTGATCGCACAGGGCGGTGGCGACGAGGCCAGTGCCTCCAGAGAGTCGCTCCCCGCTCGTTCGTGGTGGATGTGGACGGCACACTGTACAGACGCAACCGAGTGGATCTGCGTGTTGCAGAGCGCTCAGCTCAAGCGCAACAGACAGACATTCTACGGCCTGAGCGGAGCAGTCCTGACCAGACCCAGGTCGCTGGGGAGACTGCCTCAGCCGAGACACGGATTGTCTCAAGTCGGGGGGAGACAGGCGGCGAGGTACATCCTCGTACACCAAGGGCACCGGCGACGCCGGGGGGTCCTGCCACGGCAGGCCAGGGTGTCTACTCACGGAGTGGTCGCCTGTCACGGCCGCCACAACGACTGGACTTATGACTTTGAAAAAAAAAAAAAAAAAGGGAAATAATGCAATGTTGTAATGCTATTGTTAATGTTTGGGATTGTTATTGTCAATGGAATTGCAGACGGAGATGCAAGCATGTAATTTGCAAACAGCTAAAGGAAAGGAGATATATAGGCATATGTTAGTAGCCTGTGTTACAGGGACACCTAGGGGTGACCTGATAATGTTACATGTACGACCCGGATGTTGTATGTGGGCGTGAGCGGAAGGAACCGCAGTTTAATAAAAGACATACTGAAACAAGGGTCAGCCATAGTCAGCGCCCCTGGAGCAATTAGGGGTTACGTGCCTTGCTCAAGGGCACAATGGCAGTGGTAGACACCTTAGGTATGATGCCAGCGACCCTCCAATCACCAGCTCACATGCAGCTCCCTTCTGAGGCGGGGATCGAACCAGCGACCTTCCGATTGCTAGCCAGCCTCTCTAACCTCTCTAGACTACAGCCGCCCACTACACAGATGTCTACCATTAGGCCAAGAGGACGTCCTCAGGGTCCGAGGGCCACGCTGAGTTCCATGTCTCAGCAGGGCTGCCTCATCTTCCAGGTCAGACATGGGTGGCTTTGGGGGAGGAAACAGGGGCCAGTGCCCCTGTAACACTGAGCTTGGACCCCTAAATGTTGCGAGACTACCATGAAGAATTGAAGGTGAGCAAAACTTTGTGGAATTGTTACAAGGTAAGACTTCTGGTGAGGAAATGTTGTTGTTTACTAGTTAACTTAATAGTAGCCAGCGTAAACAGCTAACAGTTTGCTTGCATTAATATGTGTTGTAAGCTTGATAGTGCTTGGAAGAAAGCGTCTCTTTATGAACGGTTAGCCTGAGTTGCTGGTGATGTTATACATCCATATGTGCCATATATCTATAAACTCCTCCAAAAAAGTTCGGAAACGTTATTTCGATCGATTATTCCTCCCCTTTGATAATACCAGTTGGTATTGTATTTTATATTGTGGGAAAGCCTGATTAGTCACCTTTACAACGAGGTACAACTTGTAAGGATCATGCACTCGTGGAATGAGCAACCCACTAACCGTGTGGGTAGCGGCCCAAACTAATTTGCCAAAATCCCTTGCAGTGTCATGGTGTGGGGCGGTATCTCTCTCACAGGCAAAACAGAACATGACATCATTGAAGGCAATCTCAATGCAGTGAGATATCAGAATGATATTCTGGGGCCAGTGGCGATCCCGTATCTCCAGAATCTGGGACCTAACTCCATCCTACAGGATGACAACGCTCGCCCCCACAGAGCCAGGACCATCACAGTGTACCTCCAGAATTTGGGAGTGGAGAGGATAGAATGGCCTGCCGTGAGCCCAGACCTCAACCCAATTGAACACTTGTGGGATCAGCTTGGGCGTGCTGTACGTGCCAGAGTGACCAACTCAACCATGCTGGCTGACTTGCGGCAAATCCTGGTTTAGGAATGGGATGCCATCCCACAGCAGTGTGTGACCAGGCTGGTGACCAGCACGAGGAGGAGGTGCCAAGCTGTTGTGACTGCGTATGGATCTTCCACACGCTACTGAGGTCCCTGACAGTGTAAAATGAATAAAGTGAAAAAAGATGTGTTGTTTTTTCCTTATTACTGTGGGAGAGTGCAATCATCCAATCCACCAAGCAACTCAAAACGAGTGAATAATAAAGGGCTTTTAAGCATTCTGATATTTCTCCTGTGCTTCCATACCGATGAAGAAACACCAACTACAGTATCCTAGTAGTTACAGTTCATTGCCATTACTTGAGGACGTTATAGTGGTGTGTGTTCTCTCCCTGTCACTCTGGAGGTAAACAGCTGTGTGTATCTCATGATCACCATGTAGACATTGACCTTTGCCCTCTCCTATCTCTAAGATAGGGGAGTACATGATATCTCCATTGCCGGGTGAGGCAATGCACAGTCTTTTTACAGGCTCATTGTAACACATGGAACGGAATGAGGATTTGATTACTAGTCCTTATTCCATTATCATGCATTACAATGTCCTCCGATTTTCATGATTATCATGCATTACAATGTCCTCCGTCCTCCGATTTCTACCTCCACCGGCCTCCCCTGGTGTATACAGTGAAGCATTGTGATGCAAATGAATGGAATCAAATTAGCGACGGTAGCAGGAAGCTAATTCGTGGCACAGCCAATCACAGATCAGGATTAGAGGAGAGGCATCTGTCTATCTCTCTCTTCCTCCCCCTCTCTCTCCTCTTTCCCTCTCCTTCTCTCTCACCTTCTTTTCTGTCTCTCTCTCTTCCTCCCCCTCTCACTCCTCTCTCACTCTCTCTCTTCCTCCCCCCTTCCTCCCCCCCCCCTCTCTCCTTCTCCCCCTCCCTCTCCCCCCCTATCTTAATGTAAGCAGAGGTGGGGGGACTGGTGCTGTGAGGGAGCGTAGACCTGCAGTCACCCTTCCCTTCGCTGCTCTGGTCATCAAGAGAGAGAGAGAGTCAGGGGAGGTGTGGTTACAGGGAGTTCTAAACCGGTTCACCCTCTCTGTCTACCTTTCTCTCTCTCTCTCTCTCTCTCTCTCTCTCTCTCTCTCTCTCTCTCTCTCTCTCTTTCTCTCTTTCCACCTCTCTCGCTATCTGTCACTCTCTATTCAATTCAATTCAATTTAAAGGGCTTTATTGGCATGGGAAACATACATTTACATTGCCAAAGCACGTGTGAAGATAAAAACAAAAACAAAAAAATTATGTGATGTACGACTAGAATAAAGAAATGATTAAACAGCTGTGTATATGTATAGTATACAGGTAGATAAAGATAACTTAGGAATAGAAAAGTGTGGACATTGCAGTTTAAAAATCGTTCTCTCTGTCTCTATATCTACCTCTCTCTCTCTTTCTCTGTCGCACACTATCTCTCTCTCTCCCTCTCTATATCTACCTCTCTCTCATTACCTCCTTCCTCCCCCCCCTCCACCCCCCTCCTCCTTCTCTCCCTTCCCCTCCTTCTCTTCTTCCCTCTCTTCCTGCCCTGCCCCAACTGGTGTTAGCTCCCTCCCTCTATTCAGATGTGTGTGAACACTTGACTGAGATCATTCACACACCCTGGGCCAGACCCAAACCAGTTTCACTGCTGTTGTCTCAGCAAACTGGTATCCATGGGCTCCTGTCCCTTCACACACACACACACACACACACACACACACACACACACACACACACACACACACACACACACAGTTAGCAGACTGGTGGGCGATGATTGAGTTTAATCTCTGGTCTATGAGTCATCATCAGCTAGCCTGAGCACAGCTCAGCATGAACTTTAGTCCATTCCAATGACAGTCAATGTCTAAAGTACATATAGGCACCCCACCCACCCAGATACCCACCCATCCACCCCAGACACCCACCCAGCCACCCAGTCATCAACCCACTCATCCACCCAGATACCCACCTAGTCATCCACCCACCCATTTACCCCATCCATCCCATCCATCCCAGACGCCCACCCAGTCATCAACCCACCCAGATACCCTGACAACCAGACACCCCATCCATCCAGATACCCAGCCAGCCATCCATCCACCCAGCCATCCCAGACACCCACCCATCCACCCAGCCATCCATCCACCCAGCCATCCACCCAGCCATCCCAGACACCCACCCATCCACCCAGCCATCCATCCACCCAGCCATCCACCCAGCCATCCCAGACACCCACCCATCCACCCAGCCATCCCAGACACCCAGCCATCCCAGACACCCAGCCATCCTTCCACCCAGACATCCACCCAGCCAAGTCAAACTGGACTTTGACCCCTGTCAGTCACAGAGCATGCACACACACACACACACACACACACACACACGCTGGAGTAATAAGGACACTCTTAGAAGGTCCTAAGAGTGTCCTTATTACTCCAGCGCGCGCGCGTGTGTGTGTGTGTGTGTGTGTGTGTGTGTGTGTGTGCATGCTCTGTGACGCTAAAACCTCCTATACGATGCTGTCTACGTGGCCCTGTCTGCCACCAACACTGGCCCAATGGACCTTTGTACCAGCACACACACACACACACACACACACACACACACACACACACACACACACACACACACACAGTGTCCTCTACCAGAAACTCTGAGGTGGTGTGTGTGGGTGTGTGGGTTGATTTGGCAATGGCCTGGGGGTAAAAGCTGTTTTGAAACCTGTTGGTCACAATACTGTCCATATGTTGTGTAAAACGTTCAACGTTCACATCCACAGAACAATCCAACACACTCTCTTCCTTCAAACGATCCCTCAAAACTGATCTTTTAAAACTTGCTTTTAATCTTAGTGTCATTGTTGTTGTTTTACTGACTGAACGTTTATCTGTTCTTGTTCCTCAATGTAACTTGATCTGTTCTTGTTTCGCACAGCGCTACACACAAGGAACCCATTGTGATTAGAACAGAAACACAGAAATATAAGTTATCATTGTCTGGTGTGTGAGTATCTGTCTGTCATGCTAGGATGTAAGGGAAGCATATCAGTCATCATGGCCAATGTCACATATCTGTGACGTCGTGAATGTTTCCACCCTAGGGGCTCGGCTGCACCTTGTGTTCTGTTTGGGAACATTCCGTTGCATTTCCGACCTTCTCCCATACCCAACCACCCTGGTGTATAATTGTCTGTAGGCCTAAGTGTGTTCTTATTGCAGAGGGGGGCCGGCGTGGTGCACAATACCCTGGAACAGCACAAATCAAATCAAAGTGTATATATTATATACACAGAATTACAGCCGTAGACGGTGCATTGAAATGATTCGGACAAGTTAGCTCCTCAACAGTGGAACGAAGTAGTAATGGCATAAACCATGGGGAGGCTAGTGGAGGTAGGAATTAGAGGACGGGCTAATTGTAATGGAATTCTATACATTACAATGAGCCCGTCCTCCGATTTATACCTGCACCAACCTCCCCGGACGCAAGTTTGATTTATGATGATCGTACAGTAAGTTTGTCGCCAAACGTGTTTAACGTTTTGTAGTTATAAATAGTGTTTTTTAGTGTGTGAAAGGGTACGTATTAGTGGAATATATCTATCATCATATTTGTAGCCAGGTTAACAACCATCTGTCAATTATAGTAAATCTGATCGATAACAGAATATATTGATTGGCGGTTACTGCCAAGTCTCACGCAATCACCATGAGACTCACGCATTTCAACCAGTTCTCACGCTCTCACGCCGCAACTCTATTTCTCACGGCGAGAAATAACAATTTGTTTTACGGGACTTTTATTTTTGAAATTCCTTGAAAGAAAGCTACTGGACATGAGTTTCATGACGTCCTCTTTCTGCACTCGCGTTATTATGCTTGCGCGTGCGCCGTCGGAGCGGTAGACGAGCGTTGCATCTGTGTTCACGCGAGCTGCAGCATGAAGCGGATGGCCATAACGGTAGGTAAATCTCACCTCATTCGAATTAGAATCCAGGTTCTTGATTAAAAATGTAATCACTTAAGCCCCGCGGTGGCGTAGCGGTCTAAGCACTAGCCACTAGTGCAAGCTGCCCACCGGGGACTGGGATCGAATCCCGGTCTCGCCAGACCCGGATATGGCCGAGGCACACAGGGAGCGGCATATTGAGCGGCCGCTCCAGAGGGCGGTATAGGACTATTTCCGGACAAGGATCCGTCGCGCAACAGCGCCCCCGGGGTGCCGGAATAACGGTGCTGGGCTCGAGGAGCCAGTCAGCTAGTCTGCCTGGCGATCTCCTCTGGGGCTGCCGGCCACGGGGTCGTGCGGCGGATCCTACGCAATAGGCAGGGGATAATTGGATGCTAGGTTGGGTTCAATTGGATACCAAATTGGGTGAAAAGGGATCAAATCTGAAAAACAAATTAAAAAAAAAAAATAATATATGTAATCATTAACTGCTTGCGAGGTAATTGATACTGTGAGCTCGTAATTGTAAAACTAAAACTGTGCCCATCAAGGGGTCACAGATGTCAACAGACATATACAAGGCAAGGGGCATCAGGCCAAAGAAAAGGCACTACAGGCAGCAAGTAGTATTGCACCGTTTTATGCCCCAGCCTCTGTTGGTGGCATGACAACACAAGAAGCCAAGGTAAGCTACAAGAAGTAAAAAAAAAAAAAAAAAAGTGTATGGGCTGGGCTTTACTGGCGGGTTGTTTAACATGATTTAGCTCTTAAATTAACCCTTTTCTGTTGCAGACAAGGAGAGCTGAAGTAAAGGTGGCAGTGACGATGGTTGAACACAATGTGCCATTTGCAGTGGCAGACCATTTTGGCCCATTGCTGAAAGATTGTTGGTCACATGGTTGATTGACAGTTAAAAGAGTGATTAATATGTTACATGGTTGATTGACAATTAAAAGAGTGATTAATATGTTACATGGTTGATTGACAGTTAAAAGAGTTATTCTGATGTTACATGATTGATTGATTTATAGATAGATGATAATAAATATAATCTTTTTTTATTACTGTCTGAATTTGTCTTGTTTTATACAATTTTCCAATTGTTTTCATTTCTTGTGCTGGTTTAGTATGATGTAAAATTGTAGGAAACTAGCAAAAAATAAAATAATAATAATAATAATTGGGTGGGAGAGAGGGGCCGCTGCTGCCAAACGTGCTCAGTTTTGCGTCGCTCCACCGGCAAAAAATCTCACTCCAAAGTTTTGGTGAAACTTGGCAGCCCTGAGTTATCAGTCAATCATTAATGGTAATACGACAGGTAACGGATAGTGTTTACGCATTATCGCTGTTTAATATAATGACAATTGAGACGGGTGTAATTACATTTTTGCACGATATTTCATATTCAACACGAGAGCATGCATGTCTTGTGAAGGTGGAACTACATTACATTACTACTACTACTACAACAATGAGACAACAACAGAAGAGAACTACAAATCCCGCCAGACCTGTTGTGCTCTTCAAGAGTCGGTCACCTGTTCCCGATAGAGTGTTGTGATTGGTCAGTCATGCTCAGGCGAGGGGCGTCACAGACAGTGCTGCGACGTCAGGGAGTCCAGGGAGCAAACCAGCCTGGTTTCTGTGTGATACTATAAAGAGCTTTCAGGGAGTCAGTCCAGCCTGTTTTCAGGAGTCCGGGGAGTCCAGACCAGCCTGGTTTCTGTGTGATACTATAAGAGCTTTCAGGGAGTCCAGACCAGCCTGTCTTCTGTGTGATACTATAGGAGCTTTCCCAGTCCAGGGGAGAGTCCAGACCAGCCTGTTCTCTGTGTGATAACCATGGTTGCGTTCGTAAACTCGCTCTGAGAGCGCCCGCAGCCCACACTGGGTTCAACGTCACAAAGGACCAAGTGATTTGATTGGTCAAGAGGCATTCCACGAGTGCTGGTCAGATTTCTAGAGCGTATTTACGAACGCACCCTACCACTATAAAGAGCTTTCCCAGTCGAACAACCCGTCGGACTCGTGTCAACTGTTGCCAACCAGGCAGAATCCTAAAGGACAGCGCTGCCTCCGTGTCGTACGGAAAGGTAAATGGAGCTGTTGTCATTCCGTTTAACCGCATGTTTCAGCCAGTTGTTTTGGTTTTCAGGATAAATAGCCTTGCCTGGATACATAGTAGCCAGGCAGGACAGACTAGTCTGAGCTGCCTCCCCTGTCTGTCTGTCTGGCTAGCGCTAGCTCCATGCTACCCAGCTCAGTGTGCCACAACAGCAGCAGCAGCTGTCACTCCTGTTAGCCTCCTCTGGCCTGGAGGAAACTGGCAGGTGTTGAGAAGGAGAGAAGTTATGACTTCGGGAGGCTGCGAGGTTGACGGCATACGAGCTGTCACGCTGTGAAGCTATAGCTGTCAAACGATTCGGTCAACAACAAAAGAGTTGCCCTGGAAGGGAGCCACCTAGCCTGCTAGCCACAGCTAGCTTGTAAACAAACCCAAATCCTCTCTTCAGTCAGAGATGTGTTGTAAGCTCGCCTCGCTCGTTCTGCTTCATCCAATACGTGTTAGATTGTAAACTAGACAGCTGGACTTGTGGTCCGGCGGGTGCAAAATACACCAAATTATAATATAGACATGCGGTTTAGACATAAGGACATTGTTCTTGGTTTATAGATGGTTTCCCTGTCAACACATGTATGCAAGTGGATGTCAGAGAGCTGGAGAGGAGTTGGGTTTCTTTGTCTAGCTCAGTGTTGTCTGGTGCTAGCCAGAACAACACCGGACACATGTTCTGTTCGCTTCTGCTTTGTCTGTGTTGGGGGGTCCTGTTCTGTTTGCTTGGGAACATGTTTCAATATAGCTAGCGATGTCATCATGTTGAACGTGTCCACAGCCAGGCTAAACTGTTCTGAAGTTCAAGTCAACTAGCAATCTATAATATTATATATATATATATATACATTATATTAATTTGGATAGCCACAACTGTGCTGTACTAATCTCAATGATGAGGATAAAAATCAAGGAGTAGCTACTACCATTATTCTATATTCAACACTAAGGATGTTACCCTGCCCTGCCACTGAATTCCTTTGTGAACTATGATGATGATATAATTCAATGCTTATTGTTTTATTTAATCTAGGTGTCCCAATAGTTGTACTGAACAATAATCATAGATAAGCCCGATGATATGAAGTGGAAGTCATTCTCTGCTATGTTTCAAATGAGTGCTTGTTTTGAACAAACACTCTTTCCTCATCTCTTGTCTCGTCCTTGTTTAAATTGAACATTAATTCTGGAGAGAGTTGAGTGTTTTAAATCAGGCCTTGATGTGAGCCAACCTGGCTTGCAGGAGTAGATGATAAGCTGTCACTGTCGATATTGATTGATCGTGAGTAGCCTACACTGTAATGCAATCCAGGGCGTTAGTGTAGCTCGCTGTCTATGTGCTTGTTAGGGGAAGGGAGGAGGGAGGGAGGGAGGGAGGGAGGAGGAAAGGAGGGAGGGAGGGAGGAGGGAGGGAGGGAGGGAGGAAAGGAGGGAGGGAGGAGGGAGGGAGGGAGGAGGAAAGGAGGGAGGGAGGACGAGGGAGGGAGGGAGGGAGAGAGGGAGGGACACCTATCATAAAGCGTGTCTCAGTGTGTCCCAGAGTATGTGTTTATTGAGCATGTCATTCAGAGCCCAGAGAAGCTCACAGGCTCTTATTAATTTAAACTTTTCTCTGAAACATGCCTCAGTTCTCTGTTGTTTTGAAGCCTTCCCTCGACACGTGGCCCCACGCAGCTGGCTATAAATAGCCGATGTCTGCTCCTCAGTTGGCTGGGTTCACACAGGTAGGCCTAAGCGTCTTACAGCAGACAGGAGTCTGTTTACACCACGCAGGCCTTGGGAACATCCCTGTGTCCCCACCTAGCTTCAGGATTAGCCTAGCAAGCAGCTCGAGAACTGAGTACTGAGAAGCGCTATACAAAAAAAGACGTTGTTATTATTTAAAAGAGCACGTAGCCTAGGCTACGCTATCGCCATCTTCATCCAGCGACGCCTAACCTCATTAACTCTTAACCTTAGCTCTTAACCTTTTAATTATCCGGACGGGTCAGATTAACAACCTATTCTTACTTCACCATGACGGGCTGGTCGTCACTAATGGAAACAGCAAGGTTCTAAAATCAGAATAAGTGCAGGATCTGTTAGTTAATCACAGCTTTAGAGAATCATCTTCATCATCATCATCATCATCGTCATGGGGCTCTGCCTGTGTTGAAGGAGATACTTCCGCTGGAGGTAGAGCCGGCGTCTAATGATCGCAAGGTCGGTAGATTGGTGGTTCAAAAAACCCCGGCTGGCCACATGTCGGTGTCCTTGGGCAAGATGCTGAACCCCAAAAATTGCTCCCAATGACTGGGCTGGCGGCTTGCATGGTAGTCAGTCCATTTTCCATTTAGATACTGCTGCCGGCAAGCAACGCTTAAGATGCCTATTGATGTGATGGAAATACACACTGACAAAACACACACTAGAGGGGAGAGGAAAGGGGGGAGGCAGAGAGAGGGATAGATAGAGATGGGGGGGGGGGGGGGGGGGCAGAGAGAGGGATAGATGGAGAAGATAAGGGTGGAGAGAGAGGAGAGGGAGGGATGGAGGGGCAGGGAGAGAGAGGAGAGAGAGGAGGGAGGGGGGGGGTAGAGTGATGTAATATTAATGTGTATATCTGTCATCAGCTGGGTAATGTAATGTGTAGTTCCTGTGCTGTGGGGGGGGGGGGGGCTAGCGGGCAGGCCTCTTAATCTCCATCTTAGCCACAGAACGTTGTTGTTGTTGTTGTTGTTGTTGTTGTTGTTGTTACCACCAGGCACACAGTGGTAATCACTCACTGGAAAACTACTGCTTAGTTGTTTAATTGGTTAATTAGTTAGTTAGTGCCCCCATTCATCTGACTAGCCCCAGACATGAATGGTCCTGATCATGAATCACAGCCCAGTGGACCGAAGCTGCTCTGTCTGAGCCGGGAGGTTGTTGACCTCTGAGCTGAGTTTAGTTTCACAAGAACAGGTCATTGACCACAGAGTTTGGATGATGTTTAAGATAAGTTCTAGTTTCACAAGTGTGTGTGTGTGTGTGTGTGTGTGTGTGTGTTTAAGTGGGTCAGGGGACCGCAGGCTAACTGAAGCTACAGACAGTTATTTCAGCAGGAATGCCGCTAGACAAACTCCATGTGGAGCTGCAGCGTGAGATGCACCGAGTCTGGCCAACGTGTTTTTCCTGGGATCACTCCTGGCCCCTGTGCAGCTGGGCAGAGAGAGACCCCCTCATACTTAGATACAGGGGGCGGCGGTAGCCTGGAGGTTAGAGAGCCTAGAGCCTCAGGAAGGAGCTGCATGTGAGCTGGTGACTGGAGGGTTGCTATCTACAGAGCCTACCACTGCCGTTGTGCCCTTGAGCAAGGCACTTAACCCCTAATTGCTCCAGGGGCGCTGACTATGGCTGACCCTGTGCCTAGAGCAAAAAATACTTTTCGTTGTACTCTGTGCCATGACAAAAAGGTTGAATCTAATCTAATCATATCTAAACAGAGTTCTCCCCAAAGAATGTACTGACAGACTGTTTCTGCACCATGGTGTGAACTTGGTGGCAAGTCCCTGTAAACATTACACCGCAGGTTAAACTCTCTATTTAGTAACAACAATAGAGTAACTGTCTTTGATCCCCAACGACACTGTTTTTAAAAGCCAAGGTGAGTCCAGCGTTTTCTGGTGTTTTTTTGCACATTTTGACATGAATAAACGCGTGTCGGGATTAAAAGTATCATTGGTGCGTTTTAAACTGTAGGAGTAGGGATGTAATGCATGGAGGGAGGAATAGTATCAGACACGTGTGTCAGAGATGTGTGATACAGTTCCTTATTCCTGTCCGTGCATTACAATTCTCTGTTTTCTACCTCCCCTAGCCTCCCCTGGTGTTCTGCCTCCCCCAGCCTCCGCTGGTGTTCTGCCTCCCCCAGCCTCCGCTGGTGTTCTGCCTCCCCCAGCCTCCGCTGGTGTTCTGCCTCCCCTGGTGTTCTACCTCCCCCAGCCTCCCCTGGTGTTCTGCCTCCCCTGGTGTTCTACCTCCCCCAGCCTCCCCTGGTGTTCTACCTCCCCTAGCCTCCGCTGGTGTTCTGCCTCCCCCAGCCTCCGCTGGTGTTCTGCCTCCCCTGGTGTTCTACCTCCCCCAGCCTCCCCTGGTGTTCTACCTCCCCCAGCCTCCCCTGGTGTTCTACCTCCCCTCATTTATAAAACTGTGCGTAGGATTGATGTGAAAAGGTTGCGTACTTACGAAAGACAAAAATATTCTGTATAAAAAAATATATACCCACGCCGGTTTCCCTTTATAAATCACAATCAACTCTAAATTTTGCGCACATGAAGCCAAGTGTCTTGTCCCACCCTTTTAATGCCCATAGTTGCCTATAAATGGTCAGTGAAAGGCCTTTAATAATTTATATTAATCCATACTGACTGCATGACGACAATGAAGGCAAATCCCGACAGAAAGGCAAAAAAAATAAATCACCCTGTGAAATTCTGCGCAACGAACACGTGATAACAGTATATGAAACCGTGCACTCGTAGCTGCCTGACTAAGGCATCGAAAACGACATCAGTTTAAACGTAATTTGTCCTACTGTGTTCACCTTACTATTTATGAGAATTAAATTTCAGAACCTGCAAGTATTGTTTAATAATTACAGACCCAATTAGCCTAAATATGATTCCCGATTAAACTGTACAACATGAGCTTTTTGTTTTGTTTTGAGTGTCAATGGCGTACACACAGGTCAGAGTGTCAATGGAGGACCACACATTCTCCCACCAAGTTAGTTTTTTATAGTTAGTTTTTAAAGTTTTCTTAAAAGTGGCGTACACCTTCTTTTGTGCGTACACAAGGTTTATAAATGAGCCCCTGAGGCACTTCTCTGTTCCTCATGGTGGATTGGGACCTCTGATTGACAGACAGACAGGTGGTTGACCTCTGCTTCATCGACAGAGAGACAGACAGACAGGTGGTTGACCTCTGCTTCATAGACAGAGAGACAGACAGACAGGTGGTTGACCTCTGCTTCATAGACAGAGAGACAGACAGACAGGTGGTTGACCTCTGCTTCATAGACAGAGAGACAGACAGACAGGTGGTTGACCTCTGCTTCATCGACAGAGAGACAGACAGACAGGTGGTTGACCTCTGCTTCATAGACAGAGAGACAGACAGACAGGTGGTTGACCTCTGCTTCATAGACAGAGAGACAGACCTGTTTGACAGACAGGGGTTTGACCTTGAGAGACAAATGTGTGTTGTGTTGATTCACTTACTTAGTTAAATGTATTTGTTGTAAGTCGCTGTGGATGAAGGCGTCTGATAAATGCCAAAAGTGTAATGTTGTGTGTGTGAGTGTGTCTGTGTGTGTGTGCCCGCGTGTGTGTGCGTGCGTGCTGTCCCCTCCCCTCGTGACCCCTCTCGACTAGCCTCCCCCGGTACCCGTCTGATCCAGCTCGGGTCACACACACACACACTGCTCAGGCTCTCACATGACACCCCCCCCCCCAGATGGCTCCAGTGACAGTGTGGGTCAGTGTGGGTCTGGCCCGGTGCCTGGGCGGCCATGTTGCTCCTCTGGGAGGAACACAGGGTGTTATTTACCCAGTGGAGGCTGACACACACACACACACACACACACTCTGGGTTGCAGGGGAGGTTGGCGGAGGTAGAAATCGGAGGACAGGCCCATTGTAATGCATGCAGTGGTGCAAACTTGTCACCTTTAGGTGAAATTCGCAGTTTTTACCTCAAAATAGGTGACCTACGTGAATCATGCAGATCTGGATTTTTTTTTTTTGGGGGGGGGGGGCTACATCTCATCTCATCCAAGTCACATGATGGGAGTAGAAACATAAGAAGTAATCAAATAAAATAACATAGAAGTTATTTCGAGATAACTTCTCAACAGGATTTTACAGGGTTCGTTCAAACTATCGTAATTCTTGAACTATATGTGCAATCGAAAAAAATCCAACAGTTTCTGAAAGCACAGAAGTTGCACTCTCTAGCCATTTAGGGTTATTACCAGGGGTGCACATAACTGGTGCGCCAGTGCGCATGCGTCGCCAAAATGCATGCTGCGCGGCAGATCAGCCGCATGAAGGCGCTCTTGCGCACCAACAGTTTTTGTTTTTTTTTGGGAAAAGTTGATTTCAGTGTTTACAGAACAGAGCAGTGCTTAAAGAGATGTCCGTTTATATCAGTGTGTTTAAAGAACAGACATTCAGTTAGTGCTTAAAGAGATGTCAGTTGATTTCATTGTGTTTAAAGGAGTCGGACAGACTTTCATTCTTAAAGAGCAGTCATTTGATTTTGCATTTGTTTATTTTGTTTTGCACACAATAATTTGGTCGTTCATCTTTATTTATGAATAAATGTCGTTTTGCTAATAATATATCCATGTATCCCTTTTTTATCCATCCTGTGGGACGGGTCGTGACTTGCGAGCTCGGGGAGCACCAAGCAGCATCCCTAGGTGCTCCTCTGAGCACTGGCCCCAAAAAGTTATGTGCACCCCTGGTTATTACAGTAGTTCACAAAAAAAAATGCGCTGACCTCAAAGTGTCATGGAGTGATTTGAAGAGAAGCGGTATTTTAGCGGTGTTTTAGACTTTAGTGAGTTTCTGTACATATATGTTTGTGATTGTGAAATGTCACAAAGACCATCTAGGATAGGGTAACCAATCCACCTAAAAGTTTCATCGAGGACGACGATGTAAGTGACGAAGGACTGATTTCTTCTTCTGAACCAGGGTATGGAGGTTAGTTCTAGCGAATTTACCTGATGGAACATCGACATGCTAGAAACACATAACTACACATAATTAGTTGATCATTATAAGTATTTAGTGATCGTTAAACTGTTGTTTATTATATCAAGTGGGTACTTAACAACTTCAAGTTTCGTGTTATGAAAAAAACGAGTCGGCGAGTGGTTTGCCCTAGGCTGCGTTCGTAAATTCGCTCTGGAAATCTGATCAGCTCTGGAAATCTGATCAGCAGTCATGGAATGCCTCTTGTCCAATCAAATTACTTGGTCCCTTTATGACGTTGAGCCCAGTGCGCCGAGCGAATTTACGAACGCTGCCCGAGACTGTCTCGCGTCCCCCTTTACCTGGCGTCTACCCTGCTGCTACGCTGCTTCTATAACATCAGGATCAGACACAGGGCGAGACTTTCAAAATAATTTTTTTTAATGGCTTCTGTGTGCTTTAGACTTGCGTAGAATCAATTTTATTTTTATTTAAAAAGTCCGACCGGAAAATGTATTATTGTCGCCAGTCCCACTACGTGGGAATACGACGCGTGTGGATGAGAGACAACATATAAAACAAAACTTATCGCACACTTATTGCTCGTGTGACATTGGTTAAGCTGCGCCCAAAACCCCGATATTTTGCCACGTGAAATGATAAGACAAGAGGCCACGATACGATAATCGCCGTATGAGGCGATTCGACTGTAGGCATGTGAAGTTAGAATTTCTTCAAACTTGCAGTGGTAGCAACCGTGTGTGTGGTTTAGTAAATATAGTGTGTGTTTGTGTGTGTGTCAGGGTTTCCGTTAGAAAAAATTGCCGCCGGACATCGTGTCCGGGAAGATTTCGATTTACCGGACAAACGTGAGATATTCCGGTCATCATATTAAAATATAATATAGCTGTTTGTCGCGGTGATTACTGTTGTGTAGCGGCCTATATATGCCATTTAATGTCTATTTCTCATCCGATACGATTAGATGCGAGCTATATAATATATAATAATATAACATGATTCGCATGCGCGCTATGCCATTATGTCCAGCGCTGAACGGGCGCCTCACTGGGAACTGAACAGACAGCATCGATCAATGAACGGACTCCACATTACGTTAACTGAAGTTTGTTAAATTGTTTGGGATTAATGTGAGTTTTCTATTTTCTCTTTCCAGTTTTACCCTTTTTTTATCAATAAAACAACGTCATTTCTATAACCAGGTCTCGCTGGTTGGGAAGGCATTTCGTTTAGCTGCCTGTCAAATCATACTTAATCGGACTCGGGAGTATGACAATGAGGAGAACATAACTGTTTATTGAGAAACAATTGATAGGTAGGCTGGGATACGTATATAAAGAAATACCACAATGTCTAGATGTATAACATTTTATTGAACAGTGCACGCATGTAGGCTTCTGGCGTGACACGGCTAGCCTAATTTCCGTTCATATGCCTTTTATCAGATAAAATAAAATAGAATAAAACTCTTTGAAAATAAATAGGCTTTAAATTAACTTGCAATGCGTATAGGCTAATTTCCGTTCAATGTTACAGCCTAGGCCTATGCCTTTTCTCAGATAGATAGGGGATAGCCCTGTAAGCTCATACGGGTCTGTATGTCGTCCTGAAGACCGGCTGTTAGATCATATCGCTGAAGTTTGTCTCCATCTTAGTGTAAATGTTGTCCGTTTCGTTTGTTATCCTTGTTATTGTGCGATAAAGTTAAGGCGCTCCGCTTCGGGACACCATTTTCAGCTGAGCACCAAACACACACACACTCATACACACACAACACTGCCCGAGAGACAGTGTTGTGTGTGTATGAGTGTGTGTGTGTTTGGTGCTCAGCTGAAAATGGTGGCCCGAAGCCAATTTGAATACAATTCGCTAAAGCGAATTGTATTCAAATTGTGCTTAGAGGGAATTATTTTCACCGGACATTATGTCCGACGAGTTTTCAATTTGTCGGACTTCAACAAATTTTACCGGACAAAGACCGGTAATTACCGGTTAACGGAAACCCTGGTGTGTGTGCTATATCTCAGTATGTAGGCTATGCAGTGTAAGTGAGTGTAAGTAAGTGTGTGAGTTTATTCTGTTATTTATGCTATTATATCTAGTAATGTGTTGAGAAGCAATGGAAATGAATCAAGAAATTGATAGAGTAGGCTAACTTACATTATCATTGTTCTATATGCAACAGAACAGATCACCCAGCATTGCTAATGAAAAGAATCAACGAATGTGAGTCTAATACCAATACTTGCTCAATAGGTCTTAAAATCTATTAAAAGTGGTCTTATAAAGGTCTTAAATGTAACTTGTTGAAACCTGCAGGAACCCGTATAATTATTTTGAGAACAGGTTGCTTACATTAATTATGAGGGTGTTAAGGTCAGGGCCATCGCTACTTACACGCGCATCATTGTTAGACCACTGTTAATGATAGAGCTAACCATCTACGTAAGAAAAAAAAAGTGTCACCTTTTTGGACCATCGCCAGTTTGCACCCCTGTGCATGGGGTGGTATCAAACACACGTCATTGTGACTCATTGAGCAGAATGAGAAAATGTAGGTTGTGTGTAGCCCCAGGCCTAACCCTAGGCCCATGTTTAGCCCCAGGCCTAAGCAGGCCTAAGCGGGCGTCTCTCCTCCTAATCTGCTCAGAATGCAAGGCTCCGCCCCTCCCCTGTCAAAGGAGGCTCCACCCCTCCTCTGGCACGACCGGCCTGGACAAACGAGCTCCGCCGGTCCTGGCACACTCACCTGTTACACAACCTCAGGTGTGTGTGGGTGTGTGTGTGTCTGTTGATTCACTTACTTAGACAAATGTTGTAAGTTGCTTTGGATAAAGGCGTCTGATAAATGCCCAAAATGTAGTGTGCGTGTGAGATGTGACCTAAAATTAGCCATGGTCACACAAACGGCACAAAAAACTCAATGCCCTCCATAGGGCTGCAACAACGAACAACGACAACAACGACAAATTCCATTATCGATTCGTCGGGTCTTGTTCCATAACAAACCTACTTCCTGTTGACGCACGCCACGCTGTCTTGCGGAGCCGCCGCGGCAGCTACATTTAAATCATGGCGGAGGCGGAGAAAACGACTCGACCGAAATCGTCACATTAAAAGCTACCCTCAGCAGGGTAAGTTATACGAGTTTAACGTTGGCTGTACCCATGCCATACGTTGCGTTTTGAAGTGAGGATCATTCGTTTCACTGGCACAGCTGTAGGCCTAAGTTAGTTCTTCTCGTTTATCTAATAGATTCTCCCTCTTAATGACCTATTGTATTTTTAGCTTGCTATTCGCATTCTATGCCTTCAGCACCGGAGTATGCTCATAGTCACTTGTATTAGTAAGGAGATGCACTTGTGAGTTCTGGCGAAGCGTCAGCTAAATTACTGTAATGTAATGCGATAGCCAGTGAGTGTTTGCTCGCATTCATGAATTCAATATCGCATGACAAGTGTATTTAGCTAGCTGGCTAAGGTCAGTGGTAGAGCAGAGGTGATAAGCTAAAGGCTAGCTAGTGGTAGCCTACCAAGCTACCCGTGAGTTAGAGTGAGGCACTGACTGTAGCCTAGCCTATTGTATGGAGTGAGAGGACACATTGCATTGTTTTGGAGCATATCTGTTATATAAAAACATTAGTGTCTTGTCTGTAGCCTATATTGCACTTTGGGTTACTGACCTTTACATTAAGCAAAGTTATTACCTAAAACAATGCATGTATTGAGCTAGAGTTCAACTACTTTATTGAAACAATCTACCGCCATAGTCCATGGCCTGTTGTTAAACCTATTTGATGTAGCAAAGCCTTTTTTATTTATAATTTTTTATTAATACTTATTCATTTTGCACATGTATATGTACAGGCCTGGCTGATTTAGAAAACATAAAATACAATTTGCAGATTAATCGATTATCAAAATAATCGTTAGTTGCAGCCCTAGCCCTCCACCTCTCACAACACCTCCTCTCTGGACACACATACACACTCACACACACACCCATACACACACACAAACGAGGCCACGAGCCTCCTATGGTCGAGCGTTCCAGCTCACAGTAAGAGAGAGATCAATCAAGTCCCCATGACATTTCCTCTCCTTTATTCTTCCCTCCTTCAGCCTTTTAAGCAAAGTCCCCCGTCGCTCTCTCCCCCCCTCTCTCTCTTTATCTCTCTCTCCCCCCCCTCTCTCTCTTTATCTCTCTCTCTCCCCCCGTCTCTCTCTTTATCTCTCTCTCCCGCCCCCCTCTCTCTTTTTATCTCTCTCTCTCCCCCCCTCTCTCTTTATCTCTCTCTCTCCCTCTCCCTTCCTCTTTATCTCTCTCTCTCTATACTTCTTTTACCCTGGAACTAAAATCTCATCTGAAGATCTCACTGAACAATAACAATCGACCCCCACTGTGTGTGTGCACGCACGCACCCACACACACCCACACACACACACACACACACACACACACACACACAGACACACACGGGGAGAGAGAGAGTGGCTCCTATTACTCCCATGGAGAGAGCTGGCGGTGAAAACGCTCCAATCACAGTGTGATTGGCTAATCAATCTCTGGCTCTGCGCTGGGTTCACTGTTGAGAGACAGACAGACAGACAGAGAGAGAGAGAGAGAGAGAGAGAGAGAGAGAGAAAAAGACAGACAGACAAAGAGAGAGACAGAGACAGAGAGAGAGAGAGACACAGAGAGAGAGAAAGTGTTAATATGTGGAGGTGCATCTCGGGTTACTGTGGGGTCACTACCCATTATGACAGCCAGAACGAGTGGCCCGTCCTGATAGGCTGTATACCCGACAGGCAGGCGTTCAGACACGTCCTGATTGGCCTGCATCCCCAGGAAGTCTGAACAGTGTGACGCTCAATCGCATGATAAAAACCTGACGTGCGTTCATTCATGTCAAAATGCACCAAAAATACCTGAAGAGTCACTGAGGAACATCATAAAGCTTTCACTTTGTGGTTTGCCATGTGGTTGGCGATCAAAGACTGTTCTATCATTACTACTATCCTGTTATTAAATACAGAGTTTAACTTATCTCTCTCTCTCTCCCTCTCCCCCCCACCTCACCTCCTCCTCCTCCCCCCCCCACCCTCTCTCTCTCCCTCTCCCTCTCCCCCCCACCTCCCTCTCCCTCTCCCCCCACCTCATCTCCCTCTTCCCCCCTCCCCAGTCCAGTCCAGTCCAGTCCAGTCTGTGCCGGTCCAGGGGGGGTCGGGTCCAGAGGGTGAGCGGGTCCAGATAGGCGTCAGGCTGGAGGGAGGCGGGCTGAGCGGGGCCGAGGGCCCGGCGTTTGTCCTGAGGCACCGGCACCAGGACCGGACCGGCGCCACCAACGATGGTTCTGCTGCCGCGGCCACCGGGACCACGGACACACACACCAGAGACGCCACGGACACACACACCACAGGCCCAGCGGAGCAGGACCACACACACACGTCCGCGGCCTCACACACACACCCTAGCACGTTGCGCCTCGCACTCCAGGAGGTGAGTAATAGACACACACACACACATACAGACACACACACACACGCACACACACGCACGCATGGAAACGGAAACCTCTGCATGATTGTCTCACGAGCGTTCTATGGTTCTATGGCTTCCTGGTTCTATTTCTAACTGGGTCACGATTCGGACCCTACATAGTGACGTGTGTGTGTGTGTGTGTGTGTGTGTGTGTGTGCGTGCGTGCGCGAGTCATCTCATCATAGAGGGAGAAAACAGACAGCATGCCGCCTAGCTGTGAGTCATGCTGCTCTCTTCCCCTCTACCACACACACACGCACACACACTATATCCTCCTGACATGATTATAGGAATATCCCTCATTGAGCTAGAAGCCCACTGTGTGTGTATGTGTGTGCACGTGCACGGGTGTGTGGAGCGTAGAGCGTAAAGCCGCGAAAGACAATATTCTCAGGTAGACACCCTGTGATTTATGGCTCCCTGAGTAGATGAATGTTAGAGGTGTGTGTGTGTGTGTGTGGTGTGTGTGTGTGGTGTGTGCGTGATTTATATATTTATCTCAGAGCCCAGAGAAGATCTCACACCTGCAATCCTGGTGGACTCTAATTACTCCCCAGACTCTGTGTGTGTGTGTGTGTGTGTGTGTGGGAGTAGTCACAAGGCGCTGTGCCGGGGTTACTGTGTACAAGGGTCAGTGCTTCCTCATTCCTGATTGGCTGAGGAGTTTGGGGCAGGGGCCGCCTCCTCGCTGAGCATGTGACCTTGTTTACACTTGGAGAAGCCCTCTCTCTCTCTTCCTCCCCTCTCTCGCTCTCGCTCTCTCTGTCTCCCCCCTCTCTCTCCCTCTTCCTCCCCTCCCTCCCTTTCTCTATGTCTCCCCCTCTCTCTCTGCTGCCCCACCCTCTGTCTCTCTGTCCTCCTCCCCCCTTCTCTCTCTCTCTCTCTCTCTCTCTCTCTCTGTGTCTCTCGACTCTCTCTCTGTCCTCCCCCTCTCTCTCTCTCTCTCCGTCCCTCTCTGCCCCCCCTCTCTGTGTTCAGCTACATGGACCCTCCATGGTCAGAGTTCTGTTGGTCTGTCTGTATCGTCGTCAGTTAGATGATTATCTTGTCTCAGGAGATCTTTGGTCTGTCTGTATCGTCGTCAGTTAGATGGTTATCTTGCGTCAGGAGATCTTTGGTCTGTCTATCTGACTTGAGTATTATTGCTTTTCTCAGAGTGTTGAAATAAGTCACATTCAGGAAGTGTTTTTGCAATGATTGACCCTGTCTATAGGTAGTCTCTGTCTCTCTCTCTCTCTATCTCTTTCTCTCTGTCTTTTTCTCCCTCTCTCTCTCTCTGTCTGTCTCTGTCTGTTTGCCTGCCTGTCTGAGAGAGACTCAGAGAGAGACAAAAAGAGACAGAGAGAGAATGTCAGGGACAGAGGGAGGGCGACAGACAGACAGACGAGTGTGAATGTGCTGGGTTTGAGTGCATTCAAGAGCAAGAGGTTCAGCTGCAGCTTGAGACACACACATAAGTTTTCCTACCCCCCCTCTCCACACTAGGGATGGACGGTTTTAAACCGGGGTTTATAAAAATAGAAACGTTTTTTTATCAAAACCGTCTGAAACCGGATTTTTTTTTTTTTTTTTTTTTTTTTTTGAAGAATAAAATAGAATAAGAATAAAACTGGAACATGTCACATGTTTGTCGTGTGTAAAAAATAACAATGATACAGTCTGAATCTGCTGCGCAATGAGTGAGAGGTTTGGTCAGTTGTGAAGAATAACTGAGGATTAATATCTAATTGGGATTATATTTAAGGGTAACGAATCACTCTATGGGAAAGATAGTTGCCTTCAGTTATTGGTAGATAGGAAAGTTTTTTTACAATTACTCGTGAGAAATGCGCTATAGAAATAAAATGTGATTTGATTTGACATCAATCAATCAAACTTTATTTATGTTCTATAGCACAAATCATGCATTGAATGTAACTCCAAGTGCAGTATTTACTAAACCACAATATAATAAAACAAGAGCTATACGGATCAAGAGTGTTTGTGCACAGCGCCACTGTGTGTGAAGGCGCTACTGAAAGTGATGACAGAACGCATGTCTCAGAAGATACGCGGTCACTTAGTGACGCAAAGGTAGTTCTGTATTTATCTCTATCTGTATTAGTACATTTATTTTGAAAGCTCTATTTTGACAGCTCTACCATGGGCACTTTTATTTTGATGGGGCATTCTTTGTTGATTGACTTACGACAGTTCAGGACGAGTCAGTCTCGCGGCATGTGGTTTTTATGAAAAGCTTTAAGTATGTTCACTGCATAATTCTAAGTCTAATATTTCAGTGATTATTGAGCAGTATTCAAATATTTAAATACATTGAGCAGCAGCTGAAACTTTGTCTAAGAACCAAGATATTGAGAAAGCAGTTCATTCAATGAAGACGCTGTTCCAAGAGATGATCTTCCGTGCAGGCGTGCACCCTGGATCAGCGGAGCTGGTGTGTTAAGTGTTCATGTGTTTTCTTGTATGGTGTAGCTTACAAAAGTCTGCCTTTCCACTTATATTTGTGAAACTAAGTAGCCTAAATGTGTTGCGACTGTGCTTACGGTGTTTTAATGGTGTTCGACATGAGTGTATTGTAGCAGTAGGGCTCAATTATTTGAAATTGGCGCTCTTTTTTTTTCTTCTTTTTTTTTAAAATCTTTTATTTTATTTTTATTATTATTATTTTTCGGTTAACCGGAAAACCCCGGTTTTAGTCTTTGACGGTTTTTCGGTTTCAATAATTGGAAACCGTCCATCCCTACTCCACACACACACACACACACACACGTACACACACACACACTCACACACACACACACACACACACACACACACACATATGTACGTTCCCCATAGGTTCTGCTGCCCCCCCCCCTCCACACACACACCATAGGTCTCCATACTTCTTATATACTATATGAACAGACTCACTTTCTCCCTGGTGAGTGTGTGTGTGTGTGTGTGTGTGTGTGTGTGTGTGTGTGCCTTTGGGGGTGTGTGTGCAGCAGTAGATTTTGTACATGTGTGTGTGCACGCATGGTTGCTCATGAGTGGCTGAGTGAATTTCTAAAAATGTGTGTGTGTGTGTCTCTCAGAGAAGGCTTGGCAGTATGTCATATTTGGTTCATGAATAGGGGCTTTCTGCTCTCCTAGTCCCCAAGACTGTGCGTGCGTGTGTGCGTGCGAGTCCCCTCTCTCTCTCTCTCACACACACACACACACACACACACACACACACACACACACACTTTTACATTACATTCTCTACATTTAGCCATGTTGATGTTTTTATCCAAAGCGAACAACCACATATGGATAACATGTGAACCATCTTCACTGTGTAGATTCTACAGTCATCATAAGAATCACATCGATACTTCCGGGACATATCTTTCGTAAAGCTTCCTGGCATGACCTCATAATCCAGACTAGGGGTGGGACGATTAGAAAATGTCATGTCACGATTATCGTGGGCAAAATAATCGCGATCCACGATATTATCGCGAGAATGATTTTTTTTTTTTTTAATGCCAATAAAACACACTGTAATCACTTTAACTTAGATTTTGTTGTATTTTTAGGACATTTTAAGTCAGTAATTCAAATTCAGATTCTGGTGGCACATATCTCTGGCCATAATCCGGGTCCTTAAGAAAGAGCAATTCCTTTTCGGCCAATCAGCACCTTTCATTAACGTACCCAAGGAAGTTTAAAGAACGCACTCCCAGTGTTGCCAACTTCCAGAGCCCCTTGGCGACTTAATTAGTCAAAAGCGACCAGCGACAAATCTAACTTCCTTTTCTGGTCATTTGGGGAATTACTGTAAAGCATCTAACATATCCCGTATTCCACGGTTCACGTTACAACCGAGCTCAGGAGAGACGAGTAGGGATACAGTCTATGGCGAGCGAGGGTTGCCGTCTCCTCTCTCCCTCAACACTCACTCCCGCGGCCAGTCTGATAGCAGCCGCGGGGAGCGTGCCGTTGTTCCCCGGGTCCTCGCAGGGGGTTCGGGCAAAGTTCGGGAAATAACGGACGGTTGTCATGTGTTTATACAGCATGGATGTTACGTGCCTAATGCCTTTGATGCGCACACTTGCTACTTGCCGCTTTAATCATTGTATTTAGCCTATAGCACAAGTCATGCATTGAATGTAACCTCAAGTGCTGAACAGTATTAAGTAAACCACAATATAGTTGCTAAAGCTTAGGGGCGACCGTGCCTTTTGCAGCCATAGACTGTCACTGCCTGGTAATAACAAGGAAGGCCAATGACAGTATCCCGTCTAAAGTTTTTCACCAGCCATGGTGAGAAGGCTAGCATACGTTACCTAGTGACTGACTGACAGCCATGGTGAGTAGGCTAGCATACGTTACCTAGTGACTGACTGACAAGGCTGACTTGACAGTAACGTTACCCATGCAGGCTGAACAATAGCGCGAGACAAGTTCTGTGAGGATATTCGCGCGCGGCTCATGTGAGGAATTGCAATTATATTACAGTAACAGTCGCTAACTTGACTGCAAAAGTAATGTAGCCTAGGCTGAAAAATAGCGCCAGACATTTGTTAAACACAGTTTATTCATAACATACGATTATGACGATTATTCAAATAATTAAAATTCTCCACGATTAAGTTATCGCGGGTGTTTTTATCGCGATTAACGATAAAAAGATAATCGTCCCATCCCTAATCCAGACATGACGTCATAATCTAAAGGCCAATGCACACGGCGTGCGATTTTGTCACACGACAACATTAGATTCTCAATTCTTCAAATTATTTCAATTGGTGTGAATGGAGAATCGAATGTTGTCGTGCGATAATATCGCATCGCACGCCGTGTGCATTGTCTCATTCAAAACAATGGAATCGAATTCGGCGGTGCGACAAAATCGGGGCCGTGTGCATTGGCCTTAAGTCTACCTTCAACATGACCATCATCTAAGGCCTGGACTACACGTATATGGATATTTTTCTAAACACAAATCTTTTTGTACAATTGGGCCTCTCAACCATACGAACACCGCGTTCTCACTCAGAGATTTCTCTACACGGATAAAAAAGTGAAGAAATAAAAAAATATCAGTGTGGTAATGTGTGGTAATGTTAAACGGAGCTGGTGTTGACGTCAAGCCGTTTACACATACGCATTGAAGCAAAACGGTTGTCAACAGCAACAACCACACAAAATAATCTGTTTTTGCTTTCTTCTTGGTCGTCATAACTTGCTTTTCTGTCTGTTTTGTACTTTTCATTTCTGTCTGTTTCTAAGAGTTTGGTCTGTTTACGTTTTGAGTCACTGCCGCCGTTTGATTACAACTGACTGTGCATGCTCATAACGCTCTTCTACGGTATTTGACAGATCGTGTTCAGTTTTGGCTTTTCGTATGGACAGAACTCTTTTTGTGCTGTGGACAGTTTGAGTTTTTTTTTAAACGAGGACGAAAATATAATCTTAAAAAAATATCCATATACGTGTAGTCCAGGCCTAAATCTACCTTCAACATGACATCATAATCCAGAGTCTACCTTCAACATGACGTCATAATCCAGAGACTACCTTCAACATGACGTCATAATCCAGAGTCTACCTTCAACATGACGTCATAATCCAGAGTCTACCTTCAACATGACGTCATAATCCAGAGTCTACCTTCAACATGACGTCATAATCCAGAGTCTACCTTCAACATGACGTCATAATCCAGAGTCTACCTTCAACATGACGTCATAATCCAGAGTCTACCTTCAACATGACGTCATAATCCAGAGTCTACCTTCAACATGACATTGTAATCTAGAGTCAACATGACCTCATAATCTAGAGTCTACCTTTAACATTTTGTCTTCTGTTCATTTGTTTCATAGTAAAAAAAACTAAAACAAAAAAACATTGTGACCTTTGACCTTTTCCAGAGAGCTGAGTACTGGGTGGTGATGCCCCAATAAACCCCTTAAACTGACTTTTGGCGCTTCTGCACTACCGTCCCGTACCGTAACCCGTGCTCCTGCTTTGTTTTGCTTTCTCCACTGCCAATTGGCCCGTACCAGGCTGTAGTACCCATACTGATTTTAGCTACTGCTCCTGAGTCGGAGCGAAAGGTACTATCTGTGCTACTCATTCAGAACAGCTTACACCGTTGCAAAGGAAAGGCTATCGTATAAAAAAACTCAACCCCCTCATGACAATGCAGGCGAAGTAGGGAATATCCACCAATCTGGCCATGCATGCAGATAAATGATCAGTCACTTTGCAAAGGAAATGCGCCGCAAGTTCGTCTCCAATGTGAAAGAAATTAATTCACAGGTATCAATCACAACTGATGAAAGTACCATTCACGGCCGTCCCTATCTACCGTATTTTCCGGACTATAAGTCACACTTTTTTTCATAGTTTGGCTGGTCCTGCAACTTATAGTCAGGTGCGACTTGTATATCAATATATATAGAATTTCATACTGACAGACATGAACCAAGGAGTAAACATTACCGTCTACAGCCGACAGAGGGCGCTCTGGGCCGCTCTGGGCTTGTGACAACTATATGCTGCTCCTATACCACTGAAGAAATTAAACATTAGCTTGTTGAAGCTAAGCAAACGGTAGCTTGGTGAACTTGCTTACTGGTAACTTGCTTGTTGGTCTCGCTGGCTTGTTATGTTAATTTAGCCTATTCAGCCTCCCAGGTATGTTCTTTATGCTATTGTGTATGGAGGACCAAGTCTGTCAAAATTAACAATAAATATATAGATAAATAAATGAGTGTATGAATAAATAAATGAATGAATACACACAGTAATAACTAGGGATGCACCGAACATTCGGCCACCGAATGTATTCGGCCGAATATCGCAAAATAAAGCACATTCGGTATTCGGCCGAATGTGTGAAAACACCGAATGTTTACCACCGAATAGTGGCCGTGTTTTGATGACGCAATACAATTAAATATAACTCTCAACAGGCGCGCGGCGCGAGGCGACGCGCTTTCAAAACTGGCTGCGTTCGTAAATTCACTCAGGAAATCCGATCAGCACTCGTGGAATGCCTCTCGTCCAATCAAATGACTCGGTTTCTCTATGACGTCGGGCCCAGTGTGCGCTCCAGCACTCTCAGAGCGACTTTACGAACGCAACCTTACACTCATCTAGCTAGTTAGCTTAGCAGTCGTAGCTCAATTTAAAATTGGAGTGAGAAGCAGAGTTGTTGCCTTGTTGAAAACATATTCAGACTCCCAGCTGTTCTACACGAGTTTATGACATGCAGCTGTATCATGCGGTGGTTTCTATGCAAACCAGAGACTATAAAAACAAAAGATATTCATTCTGAAATAACATGAACTATTATCCTTACACTCAGGTGGACTCAATTCAACTTGTTGAATGACTTGTTGAAGACATTTAGCATTTGACCTAATTTTAAGAGTGACAAAGGGTCTGAATACTTATGTACATGAGGTATTTCTGTATTTACATTTTAATACATTTGCAAACATTAAAAAACGTTTTTACTTAGATTATGGGGTAATGTGTGTGGATTGATGGCAAATCTATTCAAAAATGTGAAAAAAGTGAAGGGGTCTAAATACTTTCTGAAGCCTATGTAGAGACAAATCATGAATATCATTAACTTGAACCCTGGAAAGCAGTAGAGATTAAATCCCACGATAATTAGTTATAATAAGTTATATATAAAAGTTCTTTTTTTTCAATCTCAATTTCTTTCTTTGAGAAGCATGAATAAAAAGCAAAATGTATTTAGTTTATGCAATGATAAAATTAAAAACTGCCGATACACATTCGGTATTCGGCCAAGTGTTTCCTTAAATTCGGCTTCGGCCTCGGCCAAGAATTTTCATTTCGGTGCATCCCTAGTAATAACGAAATACATTTCTATATTTATTTATTATTTTACGCATTCATTCTTTGTTTTCCACATTAATTCTTTCTTTTCCACATTGTTTTCCACATTCATGCTTTCTTTTCCACATTGTTTTCCACATTCATTCTTTCTTTTCCACATTGTTTTCCACATTGTTTTCCACATTCATTCTTTCTTTTCCACATTCATTCTTTCCCCGATTATCAGATCTGTATGCAAATATGGGGGCGCGTCTCGCATTTTCATTGGTTGATGCGCCAGGCATTTTCATTGGTTGATACCGCGCGTGACGTGGTAAAAGCGACAAAGTCGAGATCGTCCTTGGGCCAAACCATTTTTCATTACCATCTGGGTGGGCAAATTCTAGATGTGATTTTTTTTATTCCTTTACATCCCTAGGTTATGTTTTGATATGATATACCTTTTGGTTTGGCAGCTTATTAGTGGTTATCACCTCTTAAAGGTATGGACTGCTTTTCTTCAAAAAAGAGTTTTGCCAGAAAAAGTCCCCTGCCATATCTTGCTCCCCTTCGTATGATTCGCTCGTAGGTCGGGCTGTGGTTGTGATAGAGACATGAGACCAGAGGTTTTTTTACGCACCTGAGTCTCCTGAACAGTAGATATCGACCCCTAGTCGATCAGACCTTCTTAGGCTGAGCTATGGTCACGTTTCCGCACCTACCCCCCTGTAATATTGTTTCTTTTTTGTAATGTATTTGCCTTACCTTGATTCCTAGATAAATGGTTCAAAAGGAAAACATTAAGTTAACAAATGTAAAACTGCACTGTTTGAATTGTAAATTATTTGTAGAAGACTAAACAGGTGTAGCATTTGGCCCACCTAGTGCCTTAGTGCGGGTCTCTGAAATAGAGGAATACATCTAGTTTGACATTAAATTACCAACCTTATTCTAAACTAAAATATTGTCAGGGTGCAGTAATTGGGGCAGATCTCATTACAACTTAGAGGTGCTACAAACAAGGAATCTTCTGTAAATTTAACGTAAATTAAGTTACATTAATATTACTACAATATAAAACCCTGTCTCAAGCCTGGGTACACAGCAGGCTACAGAGTGCTACAGAGTAAAAACTAAAAAACAGCCTAAAACATAAGTTAAAAACATTTAACTTTAACAAAAAAACAACAACAAAAAACACAAGAATGAACACAGTTCAACAGTCAAAGGCCTTTTTGAATAAGGGAGCCAATGTAGTGAGTGTAGAATGGGGGCTATGTGGGGGTTATGTGCTCGTATTTGCGGACTCATCAGGATCCTGGCAGCGCTGTTCTGGATGCATTGCAGCTTCTGTATGCTTTTGCTAGGAATCCCGATGAAGAGTGCATTGCAATAGTCCAGTCTTGAGGAGATAAAGGCATGGACAAGTTTCTCTGCATCTGAGGGCTAGAGTGGGACGGAGTTTGGAAATATTTCTGAGATGAGGTTTTGCACAGGTGTTTTATATGGTCACTGAAGGTCAGGTGAGGGTCAAACCTAGGGAAAGCAACTTCCTTCTCTAGCACCTTGGACAGGAAGGCAAGGTTGGAGACAGGCCTATTGTTGGCTAGAACCTCCGGGTCCAGGGTGGGCTTCTTGAAAAGGGGGCGGATGACAGAGACTTTGAGAGCAGGTGAGACATGACCAGTTCGAATGAATGAATGAATGGTCTTTATTGCACTGGGTCCCCCCAGGGCTGCGTGCTAAGCCCCATCCTCTACAACCTCTACACCTACGACTTCACCCCCGTCCACCCCAGCAACTCCATCGTAAAGTTTGCAGACGACACCACCGTGGTGGGATGCATCTCGGGGGGGGACGAGGCGGCGTACAGGGATGAGGTAGAGCAACTGAGCAAGCTGTGCAAGGTTAACAACCTGCTGCTGAACAAGTCAAAGACCCAGGAAATCATCGTAGACTTCAGGAGGAAAAAGTCCGAGATCCAGCCCCTGCTCATCGACGGAGAGAGCGTGGAGAGAGTCTCAACCCTCCGATTCCTGGGGATGCACATGCGGGATGACCTGACCTGGAAGGACAACACAAAAGCCACCATCAAGAAGGCACAACAGCGGCTATACACCCTGAAAGGGAGAGGTTAACAGCTTGAGTAATGAATGGGCTGAGAATGGGGATGTATGACTCGAGCAGAGCAGTGGGAATGGGGTCCAGGGCGCAAGTGCATGATTTCATACCTCTAAGGATTTCAATAATGTGGCTCTGCTGAACCTCTGTGAAGCATGGGAGGGATGGCAAACTCCCAGGCGAGGGGTTGGTAGCAGAGGGAGACAGAGAGGAGGAGCTGGGCATCAGAGATTGAATGTTGTTGACCTTGGATCTGCATCGCTGCTCTGTAGCTTCAGTAGTGGGAGATGGTTGTGGCTTCAGGAAATGGTTTATGGTGGAAAAAACTAGCTAGCTAGTTATAATAATAATAATAATAATAATAACTTGAGTTTATATAGCACCTTTCAGGGAACCCAAGGTCGCTTAGTTATCTAACTAGCTAGATATACATTACCACTAACTCTATCTAGTTGCTTAATAGCTTCAAGTTCCTCTATTTTGCTATGTTGTGGCTGTGTTATGTCTCGTGAATATATATACGTCACCACCATAGCGTGCTTTTATTATTATTATGCTATTACACTTTACTCCGCCTACTTTCCCGACTCGCTCCTGTTGTGTATAGGGGTGCAACGGTTCAGTTGGCCCACGGTTCGGTACGGTTCGGTATTTTGGGTCACGGTTTTCGGTACGGTTCGGTTCAGAAACAAATGCTACTATTTATTTACAAACTGTTACTTTACTTTATTTTGCTTATACATAATATAGAACTTTAACATACACATGTATATGTTATGTATATAATGTATATATAATTGTATATAAACAAAAAACACTTTCAAATGTCCAAAAATAAATAAACACTTTCGAAAGTAAAAGTGCACTTTAGCCTTGACAGCTGGTAGCCCGTATACAAACAGGAGGAAAACAAATTCACACTACAAAAGTAACACTTTCCACATAGCGTTCCAACATGTCATGTGTTGTATTCCAACGAGTTGCGACATAGTGGATTAATTTGTGTTTTGGTAAGTCTAACATATCTTGTTTAATTGTCAGAATATGGTGGG
>NC_137678.1:53737789-53765289 GCF_963989245.1 Nansenia antarctica | reverse complement strand
GGAAACAATTAAAGGGTAAATGGACAGACTCTCATTGAGCCTTATTCCAAAGCGCTTTACGACGGCCTCTCATTCACCCATTCAGACACACATTCACACACCAATGGCGGCCAAGCTACCATGCAAGGCGCCGGCCCGCTCGTTGGGAGCAATTTGGGGTTCAGTGACAATTCTATTGTTAATGGCAATTATTTCTGAGACAATTAATTGTGCAGCAAAATGTTTAATTGTTACAGGCCTAGTTGCATCCTGACATCAGGGACACGCTGGAGGGAGGGGGGGAGGGGTCAGTCTAACAAGCCACACACACACACACACACACGCACGCACACGCACACACACACGCACACGCACACACACGCGCGAGGCCTGCTGTTCACACATGCAGAAATTATGCCTTAATACGAAAGCAGACCCAACCAACCACACACTGACACGCCCGCATGCACACACGCACGCACACACACACACAGAGGTTGGAGGGCACAGTGCTGGCTGGCAGGCAGGGACTGAGGGGGGGAGGGAGGGAGGAAGGATCATTGCGTCCATGAGTCACGGTGACGTGAATTGGGGGGGGGGGGGGGGGTCAGGTCAGGACTGTCTGATGCTGAGGGGGGACAGGTCTGTGCTGCCCTCTACTGGCCTCCTGCACCACTGCAACTGGACAGGTTACATCTAAATAAGCTTGTATTCCACACGTGACAGCAGCTGGTGGAATGTTCTGTACTTTTACACTTTCGCCCATTTTGATTGGTTGCCGACTTGTTCCCGCTTTCCCCAGCTGCTGTGGTGTTCCTGTTCCTGGGCCTGATGTACATGTTCAGGCCCAACATGGCGTTCGTGGCGCCGTTCCAGGAGAAGATCGTCATCGGCATGTTCTTCCTGGGCGCCATCTTGTGCCTGTCCTTCTCCTGGCTGTTCCACACCGTCTACTGCCACTCCGAGGGCGTCTCACGAGTCTTCTCCAAGTAAGACACACAGGACACACACACACACACACATATGAAATGCTTTATTTATGTCCACATAAATCCAAAGTGCATTAAGGACAAACACTATTAGTGCAATCAGTTCACACACACACACACACACACACACACACACACACACACACAAAGGACACACACACACACACAAACACACATCTACACAATCACAATCTAACCTCAACTACCTCCCTCCCCCCCTCCCTCCCTCACTCCCCCCCACCCCTCCAGACTGGACTACTCAGGCATAGCGTTCCTGATCATGGGGTCCTTCGTGCCATGGCTGTACTACAGCTTCTACTGCTCCCCCCAGCCCCGCCTCATCTACCTGGTGGTCATCTGCGTGCTGGGTGTGTCGGCCATCACCGTCTCGCAGTGCGAGTTCTTCGCCACGCCGCAGTACCGCGGGGTCCGCGCAGGTGTGTGTGTGTCGGGGGGGTTGAGGGGGGTGGGAGAGATCTATCTATCTCTCTCACACTTTATCTTTCTATCTCTCTCTCTATCTCTTTCTATCTAACCATCTCTCTCTCTCACTCACTTGGAGGTTATGCTTTACGCGCGTGTGTGTGTCTGTGTGTGTGTGTGCGCGTGTGTGTGCGCACACACACATATACACACAGTATCTAACCTCCCCTCCCTGCAGGGCTGTTTGTGGGCCTGGGTCTGAGTGGCGTGGTATCTGTGTATATATAGCTGCTGTGGTGTATATGTGTATATACAGTATATCTCAAAAGTGAGTACACCCTTTAGATTTTTGCTAATATTCTGTCATATCCTTTCAGGGGATAACACTATCTTAATGAAACTTTGATATAACTTAAAGTAGTCAGTGCAGTGTTTCCTCCAGGAATTTTTACATTTGTGGCGGAGAGCCCTATCCGCGCGCGCGTTTTTTTTTATCGCGTGCACGCGCATGAAACGCGCACGCGCGCTCAAAACAACGACCTAATTTCAACCAAAACTAGAGGTAGGATGGCAAAAAATATATATATATATACAGAATATAAACATGTGATACCGGTTTCTAGGGGTGTAACGATACATCGATGCATCGATTCATTGACTAACGATCTGATTACATCGACGCAATGTAAAAACATCGATCTATATCGTCATCCTTAAAGATACACCTTTATTTTGAAATGGCACATTCTGCGTGACTGTCACCATTTCCGTGCAGCGCGCGACTAGCAGACGTTTACACTCTCTGCTCGGTTGGGAAAACTCAACATGTTGACTGACGCTGGCTGCGTTCGTCAAACACGCTCTGGAAATCTGATCAGCACTCGCGGAACGCCTCTTGTCCAATCAAATGACTTGACGTTGAACCCAGTGTTGCGCTCCGGCGCTCTCAGAGCGAGTTGACGAACGCAGCCCACATGTTACTGACGCTGTCAGCCAGTCAAACGCGGACTCCCAAACCCCACCTCTCCTCTCCTCTCTGCTCTGAGCTGTCCTTCCAAACCCACGTTGCGCTAGCCTGCCTAGCTAGTTTAGCTAACGTTAGCTACAATAACTTTGCGAATAAAACAAACAACAAGCACCGTGTGTTCCTCACAGCCCACCACAGGGACACACATCTACCTCCACATCCACTGGGCTGCTACAGGCCAACTAGCCGCACAGACACACATATTCACAACACTGCATGCTCACAGAAGTTAAGCTAAAGCAGCTAACGTGTGTTTTTTGGGGGGGCATGGTAGGGTCGGGGAGGGGATACAACTTATACACACAAACAGACACACACACGCACACAACATGATATCGCGTCATATCGATCATATCGTCATATCGATCTTGAATCGAATCGAATGGAAATCGTATCGTGACTGACATTGTGATATCGTCAAACATTGTATCGTCATACAAACAAATCGATATAATATCGTATCGTGATGAAGCTGGTGATTTACACCCCTACGGCGGGCGGTTTCCATCCATCAGCTCTGAAGGTTTACGTTACTCACGGATCCAATGTCCTTCCAAACGAGCACTCTTGGCTCCGTCTCAAACACAACAGGAAAAGTATGTCCAACTTGGCGAAAGTTTCCCAGTGTTTCCAACTTGCGCGAGTTCTTCAATTTGCGACAGTTTTTCAGCAGGGATGGTTGAGTCTGCACGGTTCTCATGCCGGTTCACATTTAGACCAATCAGGAGTAGCCCTTGTGTCACGTCGTCAACTGAATGTTTAATGTCATTCATCTGATTTTGGATCAGCGGTTAGAGAGAGATGGGCGTGGATTTAGGTGCACTTATAGTCAACATCCATTATAGCGCTGATCTAGGATCAGATATATTTTAATCAGCAAAAATGTTCAGAGGTGTTTTTATTTTTTTTATTTTTTGTTTTTGTTTGTGGACTGAATCAATTTGTGGCGGAGGAAATTCATTCGTGGCGGCCCGCCACCAATAAATGCATATAGAGGAAACACTGCAGTGTGCTGCTTGAATAACAGTATAGATTTATTGTCCATTGAAAATTACTCAGTACACAGCAGTTTGTTTGTTTTTGTGATCAACTTTTTTTATTTTTAAACAACTCGACAACAAGACAGGTACATTATAAACAATAACGACACATACAACACGGCACAGTAAAATAAAACAAGAACCAAAAATAAACCACAACAAAATTAAAATGACGACCTCCCACCCCCCACCCGGGATCCAGGCTATTCGCTACATCAAGTGGTTATACTAAGCTTTTGAGGTTCAACGAAATTGAGTTCCACATCTCCAGTATTGGCTGTTTTGCCCCGTGCATCCGGGCTGTTGATAGCTCTAAGTAGACTATGTCTAGGTAAGTTAGGACCCAGACTCTCCGAGAAAGTGTATGGGGAGGCTTCCAATGTGTGGCAATTAACTTTTTAGCTGCTGTAATTCCGGCTAGTAAGCCTCGCTTCTTGATCAGAGGTAGGCCCACATTGGATAGATTGTTTAAGATAAGTGCAATGGGGGAGTAAGGCACATTAGTCTCAAATAGCTCAGAGAGGTTAGAGGCCACCATCTCCCAGAAACTAGCCACTGGAGGACACTCCCAGACCATGTGCATGTAGGTGCCGTAGGCCTTGTTAGCGCACAAGGTGCAAGTAGGATGCGTGTTAATTTTCATCAAGAAAAGTTTCTTGGGTGTCAGGTAAACTCTATGTATGTAAGTTGTAATGAATTTGCTGGTGGTCAGGATTTCTAGATGCTAACAGTATGTTGGACCAGACCTTATCCCAATCAAAGGCTGAATCTAGTTCTGGGATGTCGGCCCTCCATATAGTATTCAAAGCCAGGGGTGTGTAAGCGTGTTTAGAAATAAAACGATAGAGATTAGAAACCAGGCCACTAGAGCCATCAGTGCTGTAAAGGACTTTGTGCAATGGATGTGGTGTGAGAGGAGTTTGCAGAGAGACTCCACTGGCTTTCAGAGCAGCTCTCAATTGTAAATAAAAGAAAAAAGAAGAACATGGCAAACCAAATCTTATGCATAGCTCTTGAAAAGTAAGTAAACCCTAATTTCCGTAGATGTCTCCCAGTGTTTGGACACCTTTCTCTTTCCATCGAGAGAACTGAATAGGATGGCCACCAATCAGCAGTCTGGCATTATTAAACAATGGAGAGCAAGGATTCCATGCAAAGGGGCAACCACTCAGTTTCTCTACTGCCCTCCATGTCGAAATCAGTTGGGACACTATGGGACACAGCTGTTAATGTCTAAACAGCTGGCAACAAAAGTGAGTACACCCCATAGTGAACATGTCTAAATTGTGCCCAAAGTGTCAATATTTTGTGTGACCACCATTGTTATCGAGCACTGCTTTAACCCTCCTGGGCATGGAATTCACCAGAGCTGCACAGGTTGCTTCTGGAATCTTCTTCCACTCCTCCATGACGACATCACGGAGCCCACGGATGTTGGACACCTTGCACTCCTCCACCTTCCTCTTGAGGATGCCCCACATGTGCTCAATTGGGTTTAGGTCTGGAGACATACTTGGCCAGTCCATCACCTTAACCTTCAGCTTCTTCAGCAAGGCCGTTGTCATCTTGGAGGTGTGTTTAGGGTCATTATCATGTTGGAAAACTGCCCTAAAAAACGGCCCAGTTTCCGAAGAGAGGGGATCATGCTCTGCTGCAGGATGTCACAGTATATATTGGAATTCATGTGTCCCTCAATGAAATGCAGCTCCCCAGTGCCGGCAGCACTCATGCAGCCCCAGACCATGATGCTGCCACCACCATGCTTGACTGTAGGCAAAACACATTTGTCTTGGTACTCCTCACCAGGGTGCCGCCACACACGCCGGACACCATCTGACCCAAACAGGTTGATTTTGGTCTCATCAGACCACAGGACATGGTTCCAGTAACTCATGTTCTTGGATTCATTGTCTTCAGCAAACTGTTTGCGGGCTTTCTTATGCATCGGTTTCAGAAGAGGCTTCTGTCTGGGGCGACGGCCATACAAACCGATTTGATGCAGTGTGCGGCGTATGGTCTGGGCACTGACAGGCTGACATCCCACTTCTGCAACCTCTGCAGCAATGCTGGAAGCACTCCCACGTCTATTTTTGGAAACCAACCTCTGGATATGACGCTGAGCACGTGGACTCAACTTCTTTGGTCGACCCTGGCGAGGCCTGTTCCGAGTGGAACCTGTCCTGGAAAACCGCTGTATGATCTTAGCCACTGTGCTGCAACTCATTTTCAGGGTGTTGGCAATCTTCTTATAGCCAAGGCCATCTTTGTGAAGCGCAATAATCCTTTTTTTCAGCCGCTCAGAGAGTTCCTTGCCATGAGGTGCCATGTTGTCCAGCATTCAGAGAGAATTGTGCCCAAAACACCAAATTTAACAGCCCTGCTTATCATTTACACCTGAATCCTTGTAACACTAACGAGTCACATGACACCAGGGCGGGAAAACAACATCATTGGGCACAATTAGGACATGTTCACTATGGGGTGTACTCACTTTTGTTGCCAGCTGTTTAGACATTAACAGCTGTGTACTGAGTCATTTTCAAAGGACAATAAATCTATAGTGTTATTCAAGCAGCACACTGACTACTTTAAGTTATATCAAAGTTTCAGTAGGATAATGTTATCCCCTGAAAGGATATAACAGAATATTTGCAAAAATCTAAAGGGTGTACTCACTTTTGAGATATACTGTATATATGTGTGTCAGGGTTTCCGTTAGAAAAAATTGGTGCCGGTCAAAGTGTCCGGAAAGATTTCAATGTGTCGGACAAACGGGAGAAATTCCGGTCATCATATTCAAATATAATATAGGTGTTTGTCGCAGTGATTAGCTGTTGTGTAGCCTATATATGCCATTTAATGTCTATTTTTCATCCGATACGATTAGATGCAAACTATATAATAATATAGGCTTTCATGATTCGCATGCGCTACTGTCCAGGGCTGCACGCGCGCCACACTGGGCCTAGTCACCTTTGCTACTTTGAATTACGACTGTAGGCTAAGATGTTTATTTCAATTGCATTAATGGGATTTGAGGATGTAATTGGTAATTTTAAGTATGCCTAGTTTAGCTTTTGATGGCTATTTGAACGGACTGCATCGATCGATCAATGAACGGACTCCACATTACGTTAACTGAAGTGTGTTAAATAGTTTCACGACAGTAATGTAAGTTTTCTATATTCTCTTTCCAGTTTTACCCTTTTTATCAATAAAACAACGTAATTTCTATAACCACGCCTCGCTGATTGGGAAGGCATTAAGTCTAGCTGCCTGTCAAATCATACTTTCTCGGACTCGGGAGTATGAGAATGAGGAGGATGTATCGGGGGGATACACACCCGTGGACTATTTCAATTTAGTGGCACAAATTAAACTCTAACACTATAGATAGACTAAATTGAACTAAAATGATGGACACCGACTGAATAACTGAGTGGGGGGAAGACAGGTCTCAAATGTGGAACAATTATAACATTTAATACATAAAGATAAAACATACACAAATATGTAACATTGATATCCCTAAACTCAAATGTAGTGTGGTATTGTCAACCTAATCTAATGGCGCTTTTCCACTATCGTGCCAGCCCGGGTCGACCCGGGTCAGCCCTGTTCTTTGGCGGTTTTCCATTGAGCGGCCTGGATCAGCACGGCGCGGTACGGCACGCTTCTTTAGCTACCCTTCGAGGGCAGGAACCTTTTTGAGACCCGGAACCTTTTTGCCAGGCTGCGTGTGACGTGTGACGCTGCACACCGTTGATTGGTCAATGGAAATTGTCATCCCATGTTCATAGATTTCTTTGCTAACCGCCATCTTTAAATACCACATTCGCTCTTGGAAAATGTCACTACAGTTTCTGTAATAGCTTATTAATAAAGATTAGAAAAATTATGCTGACCATCGTATTATCTTAGTTTAATGTCATTTCAATTAGGGATGCACCGAACATTCGGCCACCGAATGTATTCGGCCGAATATCGCAAAATAAAGCACATTCGGTATTCGGCCGAATGTGTGAAAACACTGAATGTTTACCACCGAATAGTGGGCGTGTTTTGATGATACTTGCCAGGTCATTCTTAGGGAAGAACTGACGATGAGTGAAGGGAAGTCCAGGGTAGATGTAGACAGAGGGTTGATTGGGAGTGGAGACAGAGGGTTGATTGGGAGTGGAGACAGGTGTGCAGGTTTGTCTGAAGATCTAATTAGCGGGGACAAGCCTCAGCTGCGGCGGAGAGCACGCTGTGCTCGAGCTGTGGGGGCGGGGGAGGGTGTGTGAAGGCCCAGCCGTAACACTATGTCATTGAACCATACGGACATCAATACTTAAGCCACAACATACAGAATTATCAAAATCCTGTAGCATCTCTTTAAAGAGAGTTCACCTAATTAGTTAACTTGCAATCTTCCAAAGTATTTTGTAATAATATTATCATGGCACATCATTCTTGTTAACACAAGTCATGAATAAAGCTTCGGCCTACATTGATGAAAGACTTTCTTTCAGCAGCTATTCAGGGAAAACAAAAACATTTAATTTGACTGATTTATTTTATTTATTGTGCTTTGTTGGTATAGACTGATGTCTGCTGGAATGTTCAATAAAAGTTTTTTTTTTTCAATCTCAATTTCTTTCTTTGAGAAGCATGAATAAAAAGCAAAATGTATTTAGTTTATGCAATGATAAAATGAAAAACTGCCGATACACATTCGGTATTCGGCCAAGTGTTTCCTTAAATTCGGCTTCGGCCTCGGCCAAGAATTTTCATTTCGGTGCATCCCTAATTTCAATGCATCATAGAACTTTTATTTACAACAAGCATAACACAAAAATCGCTATTATGCACCGTCTTTGCCCGTGAATAACACCGGCTATGAAGGTGGTACAAACACAATACTCCGTTGCTAACTTCACCATCGGTATACGGTCATTTTGAGCCCTTAACCACCGCGCTGACACCCCGAGAAGTTATGCTTTTAACCGTAAACTCAATGAACCGGGAGTTCACCCGCTGCTCTAAGCAGCACCGCGCCTGCTGGTTTAAACTCCCGTTGACAGCGGGGGGAGAGAATAGTTCTACCAGGGAATTCGCTCCGCGCTGTGTCGACCGTGATAGGAGTGTAGTATCGACACCATTCAAATGGTTTTGGATTCCCTGTCCTCTCCCCTATCCGGACACGTTTGAATTGTTATCCTAACCCACGGTAAATCACAGTTATTAACCCGCAAAGGGCACCGTCTTTGCCCGTGAATAACACTGGCTATGAAGATGGTACAATCACAATACTCCTTTGCTAACTTCACCATCGGTATACGGTAATTTTGAGCCCTGAACCACCGCGCTGACACCCCGAGAAGATATGCTTTTAACCAGGGCTGGACTGGCCATCTGGCATACCGGGCATTTGCCCGGTGGGCCGCGGTAGTTTTGGGCCGAGCCGACCCGGCCCGGCCAAAAGCTACCATCGAACGGCCCATAAATCGAAAGCTACCATTGAACGGTCCATAAATCAGGGACAGCGGCCCATTGGTACATTTTCTATACAGACACTGGGCTGGCCCAATCAACAGAGAGAAGGGGGGGGGGGGGTCAGGGGTCACGCACGCAGCACCAGACCTCCGTCTCAGTTTCGCGGTAGTTTTGGGCCGAGCCGGCCGGCAAAATAAATTTAGTTAGCCTGGATAGTTACTAGATAGATACTGAGAGAGATGGAGCGCAAAAGCACACTAAAACGGAAGGGAGGCTGGGAAAAACTTAGGGAGAAAAACAAGAAGAAACTCGAGGCAGATGCTGCCAAATGTGTAAACATTAGGGACATGTTTGCTGCACCCTCAAGTTTACCACAGCAGCAACAGGTTGAAGAGGAGGCTGGCAGGGAGGAGCGGGAGCAGGGTACAGATACAGAGGATAGAGAGGATACAGAAGAAGCGGGGCAGAGTCAGCCTGTAACCGTTGACCCGGTAAGGAAAATATAGGTAGCTGTGTAGGGGTGTAACGGATCGCCCCCCACGGTTCGGCACGCATGTGTACCGCGGATCAATTGCAAAATGTAACCAAGTAATAATATTACTTAATATTAGTTAATATCCCTTGTAAATCACAATGTAGAGTTGCCATGGAAAGATAGACGCGACAGTTGCGTGCTTTGTTTTACTCTAAAGCGCATGATAGGTTGATAATGGAGAAAAAAAATCTAGAACAACAAGGCTGCGTTCGTTAATTCGCTCTGGAATCTGATCACTGAGTACACTGGTCTACTTGCACTGGTACCATTGCTTACTGTATGTAGTCGTCTTTGTAGTGGTTTGGGGGAATACTACAGTTTGTCATATGACTGTACAGCACAGTATATAAGACGAGTATATAAGGCAAGTATTTTTGTGCTGGTGGGTGTGGTCCGACCGATTGGGGTGGGCCTGTCTGGGCCAAAAATGCCAGGGCCTAATTTTTGTCCCAGTCCAGCCCTGCTCACAACTACTCGTGCCGTTGAGAGACAGGGTTGCCAGATGGGGCGGCTTACCGCCGAATGGGCTACTGGGTTTAGCGGTTATTTAGCGGACTAGTTAGGCTGTAAATTGTCAATCCCACCTGGCAACCCTGCCGCTGTTTGTTCATCGCGTAGGCTAGTCTACACATTAATAATAAAAGAAAAAATATAGCCTATATATTCGTCTTTTTTAATGTAGAAGGAATCAGAATATGTGACAAATTAATTTGAGCAAATTGTATTCAAATTGTGCTTAAAGGGAATTATTTTCACCGGACATTATGACCGAAGAGGTTTAAATATGTCGGACTTCAACAGATTTTAGCGGACAAAGACCGGTAATTACCGGTTAACGGAAACCCAGATGTGTGTGTGTGTATATACAGTATATATACAGTATCTAACCCCCCCCCTCTCTCTCTCTCTCCACAGGGGTGTTTGTGGGCCTGGGTCTGAGCGGCGTGGTGCCCACCCTCCACTTTGTGATCACGGAGGGCTTCCTGCGGGCCACCACCATGGGCCAGATGGGCTGGCTGTTCCTCATGGCCACCCTGTACATCACGGGGGCCTGCCTCTACGCAGCACGCATCCCTGAGAGGTTCTTCCCTGGGAAGTGTGACATCTGGGTACGCAAGGAGGACGCCGCACGCACGCACACACACACACACACACACACTCTCTCTCTGAAACAGGCGTCCACACACACACGCATTGAAACAGGCGTACACACACGCATTGAAACAGGCGTACACACACACACACGCATTGAAACAGGCGTACACACACACGCATTGAAACAGGCATACACACACACACATACACCCACACGCATTGAAACATGCGTACACACACACACGCATTGAAACAGGCGTACACACACACGTACACACGTGCACACACACACACACACACACACACACATATATATTGAAACAGGTGGACAAACACATACACATACACACACACACACACACACACAGATGGCTGATGATAAACTGTTTTGAAGGGAGGAGGTTGAGTTCAGTGATGAGGTCATATCCTGTACCCCAGGGAACTGCTCTCTCTGTCACACACACACACCCACACACACACACAACCTAGCCTAGCTGGCCCAGATTGTGACCCAGACATGCAGTTTCCCCTCCATTACCATCCAGCTGGGCCTAGGAGAGGCCTGGGAGTCGCCTGGCACGGTAGCCCAGCAGAGTGACCTCTGCTGGGGCCTCCTCCCCGCAGCCCGACCCCCCCCCCCCCCACACACACACACACACAGGCCGGTGGAGCATGACAGTACGACTGTTTGGTCTAGACTCACTCCTCCATGGCTTGGCCTGGCCTGCCGGGAGGCTGGCGGGGGTAGAAATCGGAGGACAGGCTCGTTGTGTAACGGACGGAATGGGGAATGATGGACTGTCATTACAATCAGCCCGTTCTCCGATTTCTACCTCCGCCGGCCTCCACTGGTGACCACGGCGGTGTGGGGGTGGCGGTGTAACAGACCTGCCCCGCTGTCCAATCCCTGTTCAGGGAATGATGGGAGTCACGCTCATTGCGGAATCTTCTCCTCGGAATGCTGCTCCCAGACTGATGCCTTCACTGACTCCACACACACACACACACACACACACACACACACACACACTCCAGCACAGACAGACACACACACACACACACACACACACACACACCAGCACAGACAGACACACACACACACACACACACACACACCAGCAGGATCTCTAACCTCTCTCTCTCTCCCTCCCTCTCTCTCCCCCCCCCCCCCCCCCCCCTCTCTCTCTCTTCAGTTCCATTCTCATCAGCTGTTCCACATCCTGGTGGTTGCTGGGGCGTTCGTCCACTTCCATGGCGTCTCCAACCTGCAGGAGTTCCGCCGCACGGCGGGGGCAGGCTGCGCTGTGGACGACACCCTGTGACCCTGCTGGCCCCACACACACACCACCAGGGGGAGACACATACACACACACACACACACACACTCCCTCTCCCCCTCCCCCTCCCCTGTGGACGCTGGACCACCGCTCTGTGCGTCCTCCTAGGACGACCACTAGGGGGCGACATTAAAATGGCCAGGTCTTCTCTCCTTCGGGGACGCCTGTGTTCTGCTTTCCTCTGTTTGTTTGGTTTCCTGCGTGGAGGGGTTTCCCATACCAAGGCCGTGTGATATGTGACATGGTGTTTTATTACATTGTAATCATGGTGAGTTTTTTGTTTTTTTTCTCATAATTCTGCTTGTGACGCAGAGAGACACAATGTTGTTGGTTGTTTTTTTCGCTGAATGCCATTTGTACTTACGTCAAGAGGGGACGAGCTTTAGAGCATTCACAAAACAAAAACAAACAAACACAACAACAACAAAAAGAATTTGAATTATGTGTGAAAATGTCTTCTGTTTCTTCCATGACATGGGTGGTGTGGGGGAGTGGGGTGGTGGGTGGTTGGGGGGGGGGGTGAGTTGGGGGCAATAGCCGCTTTTAAAACTGTCTTTTCTTCATGTAAATAAGATTTCTAAATTTGGGTTATATAGATTTGTATAAAATATATATAAAACAAACAAAAAAGAACAAATGTTATAAAAAAGAATGAAACTTTGAATAGATGAACCAATGAAGTGGAGAGTGAATGAGAGAGAACCATTGTATGTATGTATGTATGTATGTATGTATGTATGTATGTATGTATGTATGTATGTATGTATGTATGTATGTATAAACCAGCTGTTGTTTCCTGAGGTGGGGGGGAGGAAGGGAGTGGGGGGAGGAGGGGGAAGAGGAAGGAAGAGGATGAGCCTGTCTTCCCGGCCCTGTAATGGCGCTTTTCCACTATCGTGCCAGCCCGGGTCGACCCGGGTCAGCCCTGTTCTTTGGCGCTTTTCCATTGAGCGGCCTGGATCAGCACGGTGCGGTACGGCACGCTTCTTTAGCTACCCTTCGAGGGCAGGAACCTTTTTGAGACCCGGAACCTTTTTGCCAGGCTGCGTGTGACGTGTGACGCTGCACACCGTTGATTGGTCAATGGAAATCGTCATCCCATGTTCATAGATTTCTTCGCTAACCGCCATCTTTAAATACCACATTCGCTCTTGGAAAATGTGACTACAGTTTCTGTAATAGCTTATTAATAACGATTAGAAAAATTATGCTGACCATCTTATTATCTTAGTTTAATGTCATTTCAATGCATCATAGAAATTTTATTTACAACAAGCATAACACAAAAATCGCTATTATGCACCGTCTTTGCCCGTGAATAACACCGGCTATGAAGGTGGTACAAACACAATACTCCTTTGCTAACTTCACCATCGGTATACGGTCATTTTGAGCCCTTAATCACCGCGCTGACACCCCGAGAAGTTATGCTTTTAACCGTAAACTCAATGAACCGGGAGTTAACCCGCTGCTGGATGAAACTCCCGTTGACAGCGGGGGGAGAGAATAGTTTTACCAGGGAATTCGCTCCGCGCTGTGTCGACCGTGATAGGAGTGTAGTATCGACACCATTCAAATGGTTATGGATTCCCTGTCCTCTCCCCTATCCGGACACGTTTGAATTGTTATCCTAACCCACGATAAATCACAGTTATTAACCCGCAAAGGGCACCGTCTTTGCCCGTGAATAACACCGAGATATACATAAACTCAATGAACCGGGAGTTCACCCGCTGCTGCAAGCGTATCTATAACGAACGCGGAGATTGAATGAGCCCCGCGTCAGTCAGCCTTTCCGTAGAAATACATGTTTTAAGGCTGATCTGTGCATGATAGTGCTGCATTATGTTGATCTATTTATATCGATCTATTCTTGCCAATTCCTTATTACCAGTGGAAAGGGGGAAGGCTAAAACACTTTGAATGGGATAGATAGGACTTTCCGTTCAATGAAGCATGATACTCGCGAGTTCATCTCGCTTTTCCCCCCGTTGATGTATTAAACAATCTAAGCAATCTAATCAGAGCAGTTGTTATTATGTAATATTATTGATGGATGTGCCATTTTTGATGGACAGCAGTGAGCGGATGACTTGATGTGAGCATGTATTTGACTAATGCCGATAGTCTTGCTCCGAAACCGGAGCTGTCTACAGCGGATTCAAACTACCGTAATTCATGAACTATATGCCCAATCGAAAAAATCTTTTAGGCTTATTACGGTAGTTCACCAACAAAAAAAGCACAGTGCTCAACGTGTCAGGAGAAATAAAAATAGAATTGTGTCGGCATTTCCCTGGTTGCGAGATCTAAACTAGTCTACTAGAACTGAAAGCGGCAAGTTACAGGCACTTAACATTACATGTTGTAAGGCTGATCTGTGCACGATAGTGCTGCATTTTGACAATATTCTTATCGCATTTCCCCCTGCTGATCTGTATAGCGGGGGGAATCTTATGACACTGTTATGACGCGTAACTCCGCCTACTATCTCCTGCTCCTCCTACTCATTCCTGGTCTCTTGTGTATAGTGGAAAAGCGCCAATACCCAGAACTGTTCAAAAGCGTGCCGAAGCGAGCTGAGCCGAGCCGAGCCGGGCCGTATAGTGGAAAAGCGCCATAGGGCATAAACCCTCGGGTTGAAGACGTGGTGTGTGATTGGTCAAGTGGTGCTCTGTTTCAGCCAATAAGGTGCTAAAGCCCTGAACCATGGCCCGCCTCTCTGTTTCCTGTAAAAGAGCTAAGTTCAGCAGACTGTGTCCACCGTTTAGGGGCGAGCTGTGTGTTTGGGACCGGTGTGTCATCAGTCACATTAACACACACACACACACACACATCAGTAGGCTTCTCCCTGTACCCCCTCCATCTAGGTCTGGGTCTGGATCTTGTCTGGGTCTGCCAGACGTGTCTTGTACAAGGTCTGTTGTGAAGTGATCAGATCAATATTACAGAACAAGGATGCATCTCTAAGAAGTTTTTTTATTTTTATTTTTTAAAATGTTTTTAAAGGCAGGCTTTAAGTTGACCTTTGACCTGAGATGTTTATCCCTGCGTGATACCAGAAGGACGGCTCAATCCCAAATCAACCCCTAGACCCTAGCATACCCCCTAGACCATAACTTACCCCTAGACGCTAACGGACCCCCAACACTCTAAACTACCCCCTATACCCTAACGGACCCCCAAGGCTCTACCCTACACCCTAACTTACCCCCTACACCCTAATATACCCCCAAGACTCTAATTTACCCCCTATACCCTAACTTACCCCATAGACCCTAATTTACCCCATAGACCCTAACTTACCCCCAAGACTCTAACTTACACCCTAACTTACCCCCTACATCTTAACATATCTGCTAGACCCTTACCCCCTCCCTAACTTACCCCTACACCCTAACTTACCCCCCCTAGATCCTAATTTACACCCTAACTTACTCCCTAGACCCTAACCTACCCCCTACATCCTAACATACCCGCTATACGCTTACCCCCTACTCCCTAACCTACCCCCTACCCCCTAATTTACACCCTAATTTACACCGTAACATCTGGGGGCTAGGGATCCATTTGGAATTCAGCGCTGTAGTTGTTCTGTCTCCATTGCTGTTGTGTAAATCTGGTTTCCACTCGTCTATGTGGGCTGAGTACCTGGTACAGTCAGGTCCTTCTACTTTACTAGCCACTGTGCTAACTGACGCTACAATGCTAACTGTCGCTACAATGCTAACTGACGCTACAATGCTAACTGATGCTACAATGCTAGCACTAACACTAACCAACCTCTTTGTGGAGGCTACACGATCAGACGCCCCTTTACCCCCATCCCCCCGCCCCGTACGCCTATGTGGAGATCTGAGTGGATGTTTGGCTATATACTGTACATCTAAGAGCATTGCCCTCTGTTAGGCTTAAGGGGAATGATTGGCAGGTTGCCTACACCTATCCAATCCTTTCAGATCTGTAGGAGAGCGTATGGAGCAGGGGTGGTCTCTTGGAGTGAAAGCTTACAATGTAAGCTGGGGTGTTTTTTAGACGGGGGTGGGGGGTCCTCTGAGGTTAGTCCTCCACTCACACCATCACTCCTCCATCACTCACACACACACACACACACACACACACATCAGGGTAGCACAGGTTTCCATGGCTGCCGTCCCAGTGTCTATCCTTCACTCCCCCTCTTGCATTTCCAAGCTTCTGATTGGTCCGAGCATTGATTGGTCCGAGAGTTGATTGGTCCGAGCGTTGGGCTCCAGAGAGTCTCCTCCCACGAGTCCTCATGTTTGAGATCCAGGAATGGAGCCAAGCAAGTGCATACTCCAGGGGAACAAGTGCGTACTCCAGGAGAACAAGTGCATACTCCTGAAGAACAAGTGCGTACTCCTGGAGAACAAGTGCGTACTCCTGAAGAACAAGTGCGTACTCCTGGAGAACAAGTGCGTACTCCAGGGAGGAGGGCAGAGCGATATGACGTGTACTTCTCCCCTCCCAGTCTACCGAGGCCTTGTTTCATTGTGAAGTTTCACTCAACAGAAACATGGAAACTGCTGTGTATTTGTTTTTTGTAGTTCTTTATTTTTTTCTTTCTATTAATTTATTTCTCTCTTTTTTTCCTTTTGGGGAAGTGCATATTGTTTGTTGTTGAAGCACACGTACCGTTCTGGAAGAGTGTATGATTGCAATAGACCTTTTTATCTGCTGTAATAATAAAAGTTTTTGGAATCTGTCACAGTGTTGTTTACACTTTAACCAAAGCAAATTAATCATCTATCCATCAGTCTCCATATGAAAAACAAATGCTAGGACCAGGGGCCATTGGAAGTCAGTCTTTGTTCACAATAGAGGCAGGGCAGCCAAGTTTCACCAAAAGTTTTGAGTGAGACTTTTTGGCGGTGGAGCGGCGGCCCCTCTCTCCCACCCAATTATTTGTGCTAGTTTCCTGCAATTTTACAAGTTGTTCATAATAAACCAGCACAAGAAATGCAAATAATTCACATTTTATAAAACAAGAAAAAAATTCAGACAATATCTCTTATTTATGAAATCTTAATAAACAAATACAGTAGCCTACAGACTCTAAAAGAAAAATGGGCCCCATCAACAGGACTCAGCCCCTTGGTCAGCAGCAGAAAGACCCTTGATCATCATCTTATATACAGTGCATTGCTCATAGATGGCTATCATGTTATACAGTACATACCAGGGTTTTTCCTGGGTCAGAATGAGGGCTTGGTGGTTGCGCGCTGCGCGCCCACATTTTTTTTGAGGGACCCCCAATTGTTGTATTTGTATTGTAAATTGAAATGATTATGAATTATTATTATTATTAATGTACCTGGTTATGTTACAGTAGAGAAACAAAAAACAGTTACCAAAACTGAGTATTTACTAGCTAAGATTGGCGTGGTGCAACCGAAATTAGTAAACAACTAGTTTGAAACTAGCTAGTAACAACTAGGGGTTTAGTAACTACTAAATGTCTGCATTTAGTAATGACTTACGCCAAATTGGTGCAACCCAGTCCAGTAGGCTATTAGATACGATGTTGTAATGAATGCACATATTTTGCTACCACGGTTGCCAGACGGAATTGACAATGTCCAGCCCAACCGGTCTAAAAGCTGCCGAATCCACCCGTCCAGTGTGACCAAAAGTAGCCCAATCTGGCAACCCTGCTTCTACGTTCTTGCAGCACGCATGAACACAGGTTCTTCCATCTGCGCTCGCCTGCCGCTTCGATTGCAGACTCAAGTTAACGCGCGTGCAGAAAGATGCCACAAAACTCATGTCCGGTAGCTTAAAAAAAATAAAAGTCCCGTAAAAGTCCCGTAAAACAATTGTTATTTCTCACCATGAGAAATAGAGGTGCGGCGTGAGAGCGTGAGAACTGGTTGAAATGCGTGAGTCTCACGGCGATTGCGTGAGACTTGGCAGCTCTGATAGAGGGCCTCCGAAACCTCCACTGCCCTGCCATCGTCTTTCAACCAAAGCCGACCGTGGAATTTATAATGGCTTACGCAGAAAGAGCCCCAAGATGATTTTAGTGCTGCAATTAATTAAGCTCTGAAAACTAGGCCCTGTGTGGTTTCTAAGGAGTTCTTCAAACAACATTTGTTTTCATGAAATTGACGTACATTCGTACAGAATCAGAATTATAGAATCTACAGAGCAGGAACAAAGATGATAGACCCTGCAATAAACGTATAGCTTTCCCGATAAAAATTGCTTGATTGTCATGGTTCTCCTGCCATCTAGTGGACAGATGAGCGATACTGATTTACCTGCTGCTTTCAGGTCTGGTTCGATTCAGACCAGGGTCCAGTATTTGAAAAAAGGTTTTCAATCAAAACATTTAATCTGGATTCTGGATCTGTGGATCAGTGTGTTTCTGTGTTGCCAGGTGGCCATTAACAGTAAAGGTCTGGTGTACTCTGTCATCCTGCTGTTGGCCTCCGTCCTTCTCACTGTGAGTATAGCTGGACCAGGGGGGAGGCTGGTGGAGGTAGAAATCGGAGGGCGGGCTCATTGTAATGTATGGAACAGAATGAGGGATTTTGATACGGTTCCTGCCTACGTCCCATGCATTACAATGAGACCGTCCTCCGATTTCTACCGCTACGTACACGCACACCCGGGGGAGGGCACCCAAACAGCCTAATAATGATCATCATAATCATCATAATCATAATAACAATCACAATGATGAATTCTTAAAATTTGAGATGAACCACGACAACTACAATAGAAAAACTAAGGTGCCATCAGCTGGCCAGTGGATGGTCCAAAGAAGGGCTGATGCATCACCGGCATTCCTCCTGGAGACTTCGACCTGGAGTGATTTCTTCAATGTGGACTTGGCTTTACAAATTCGCCTTCCGTCCTCAGTGAACATGGCAGTTGGGACTGGTGCCAGCTCGTAGGCAAGGATGGCACCTTAGTGGATTTCATAGAAAATGTAAAGACAAGGCTGACAAGGCTACCTGTCAGACAGTGACGTCTACCTCATCTTCGACATGCCCAATCCCATTTCACCTCTACGGCTCCATTTTCACCCCTATGGCTCCGTTTTGCGCGTTCACGTTTAGAGTAGGGGTGTCCCAATTCATATTTCATCGAGGGCTAGGGGGAAGGGGGAGGGCTATCCACGGCTTCGTTTGGAGATTTTTCATGACCAGATTACGTTCGGAGCCATAACCCTACCCCCAATCATCTACAGAAATCTGATTATTAATCTGATTATTATTATGTCGATGTGCTATTTTCAAATAAGATACCATATCAAAATTGACCACTGACTGCCACATTGTAACAATCTCTTCCAAGTCTTCTTTTCAACATAATCCCTCAGAGAAGCATGAGAATGATCCCTAGTATCCTAAGTGCAGGCTCTCTTTCCCAGGTGCACTGAAGGCCTGGCTGAAGCACAACCAGTGCCTGCCCTCACGCATCATTATCTACAGAGACGGAGTGGGGGACGGGATGCTGCAGAGTGTGGTCAACTACGTGCCACAGATCATGGACTCAATCAGCACCATGGGAAAGGACTACACGTAAGAGGACCTTAAGGACCTACACCTTAATTGAGGATTTCTAACATAATCAACATTTTTCATGTCTTTCTACCAACATATTTTAGTACGAGATGGCAATTAGAGCGTATTAAGGACTACATGTCTTAATAATCAGGGTTCCCTTTAACACATTCAATCACCAATCATTCTGATCGTATTTTCTCTCTTCCCCTCCTAGACCCAAACTCACAGTGGTGGTTGTGAAGAAGCGGATCAGTTCCAGGTTCTTTGCCCAAATTGGCGGCAAGATGGCCAACCCACCCCCTGGAACAGTCATCGACACTGAGGTCACCCGCCCAGAATGGTATCGATTCAATACCAAGAGAGGGGGGGATCTTGGGAGTTTGGAACATCAGGGCATTCAAAGCGAGATATATTTACTCAGAGATTGTTTTATAACATGATTCTTTGTGTGTGGATATGTCTACTTTAGAATAATGAAAACAACAAATGCACAAAATTACAGGGTAAAAGTCTGCTTAAACTATTCTCTTGGTCAGTAATTCAAATGCAGGCATGAACAGGGTGTAGTTCACATTGAAACACATCTTAAACCTACTGATGTATCCATATTGGTTATGAAATCAAACATACTGTATTTACATATGGTTTTCCCATTTCAGGCATGCAAGTTGTTTTTTGATGCATAAATTGTCGTTGATTTTGTCTCCCCCAATTATTTCAGGGGATCATCCGAGTGCCTGCACCCTGCCAGTATGCCCACAAGCTTGCTTTCCTGGTGGGACAGAGCATCCACAGAGAGCCCAACATGAACCTGGATGACTTCCTCTACTACCTGTGAGAGGGGAGCAGCTACCTGAAGAGCACTTTGGAGTGAACTTGCCTGCCCTCTCTGCCTGCACTGCCCTGCCCTGCCTGCCCTCTCTACCTGCCTGCCCTGCTTGCTGACCCTCCTGATCTGCCTGCTTCACTATAGAAGCTCTGCCCCTATTCCCCGGAATCAATAAATACACCCAGCGTTGGGTTTTACTCTCCATCTGCCTCTTGTGTTCTGCACTAGTCTGGTTGTCACAAATAAAGAGAGTTGACTCAGTAGTAAGAGGGCATTGGCTGGCAACCATAGGTGACATATATGTAGTTTTACTGTCTAAACTTCCTTCCATTATCCTTATCAGCCAACATAGTGAATTCAAATCATATCTTTCATACAAGCACAACATTGACTTCAGAACATCAATTTCTGGGGAAAAGTAACCACACATTTCACTTTCCCCTTTGAACATCCAGAGGAAATTAGATGCAGTATGTCCATCCAGAATCCATGTTCAGCTCTGTTATGTGCTTTTCCACAAAAACAGGCATTTCCCATTGATCTTGGCTACATCAAAACAAATGATGTTGATGAGACGGACCAGAGAGGGACTACGGAATGCAATCATAAGCAGCATCAAAACATGTCTTCTAGTTTAATGCTACTGTACATCTTAATACATATAACAAGATTAAAAAAAATACATTCCACATAATTTGATTATTACTTTCATTTCTTAATTCGGGTAGCACAAGAAAACATTAAATTAAATATTGAGTGACAATTACTGTAATGAATACAGTATGTAATTCATCTTTAATGTGCTTTTGCATCTATTTTTGTGAATATCAACAAATGTCTTGTAGTGTTACAGTTTATCCTACTGACTTGAAGTCAGGTAGGCCTAGCTGGGGCAACATGGGTTTGTGGGAGCCACGCCTGTACTCTGCTACTAGTGGGGGTAATAAATATTATGTGCAAAATGTTAGGGTAATCGTTCACTTTTTCATAAAAGCACGAAACTTGGTACACTTGTACAGTTTGTTGTCCTGAACATTTTCAGTGTTCTGGTGAATAGTTAAGTGGTGACCTCAGACCTCATAATGTGCCAGGGAGTTTAAGGAAGTTTAATAAAAACAAAGGTGCCACCACACACTACCCTGACACCTATTCTTCACTGTCTCCACAGTCTCCTCCACACTGACACAGAGCAGTGCACTTTAAGGAGGCTTTTCTGCACTTGCAATGCCCCCGGCAGCCTTTCTTGCAGCCACAACTCAAAAGTTCAAGGATGGACTGGCTTGCCTGTGGAAGAGTTGACCACAAAGGTTTCCAGTCACTTGGATCCATCCAACCCCAGTCTGTTGGTGATGGCATCTTAGGTGCAACCACAAGAGCTTGTCCCCAACCATGTCGTCCTTGGTACACTACTCTTTTCCCCTTCCTTTCTTGGTGAATAACTCAAGACGGGCTTCATCGATGTTGAGTTGGCTGCTGGTGCGATTATAGAGTGAATGAAAGAATGAATTATCTTTATTGTCATTGTAACAGGTGCAACAACATTTAAATGCAAGCCCTAGGGTCTAACAATCAAACACAGTCCTAAGATAATAAAAAACAAGAATGAGACATAAATAGACATGAGGCATGATACTGAAGCGCCTGCCTGAGCGCAGCCGTATGAAGTGTTTATAGCCAGGGTGGTGTGGGTCCTTGAGGATTTTGACTGCCTTGTTGAGACATCGGGAGTTGTACAGTTCTTCCAGGGAGGGGAGAGGGCATCCGATGATCTTCTGGGCCGAGTTGACGACCCTCTGGAGCGCTTTCCTCTCTGTGGCTGTGCAGCTGAGGAACCACACGCAGATGCAGTACGTGAGGATGCTTTCCATGGAGCAGCGGTAGAAGGACACAAGCAGGTCTTGTCTGAGGTGGTAGTTTCTGAGTATTCTCAGGAAGTAGAGTCTCTGCTGTGCCTTCTTGATGATCGCCGTGGTGTTGGTTCTCCAGGTCAGGTCATCCTCCAGGTGGACGCCCAGGAATCTGAAGACATGAGACCATCGATGTACAGGGGCTGTATGACGGTATTCTTCCTCCTGTAGTCCACAATTATCTCCTGGGTCTTTAGCTTGTTCAGCTGCAGGTTGTTGGTTTTACACAGGACTGACAGCTGCTCCACCTTGTCGCGGTACGCGGCCTCGTCACCTTCGGAGATGCAGCCCACCACGGTGGTGTCGTCAGCAAACTTGATGATGGCGTTGCTGGGGTGGACGGCGATGAAGTCGTGGGTGTAGATGGAATAGAATAGGGGACTCAGCACGCAGCCCTGGGGGGATCCGGTGCTGAGGCTGATGGCTGTGGAGGTGTGGGGGCCTATCTTGACCCTCTGGGGGCGGTCAGACAGGAAGTCCTTGGACCACCGGCAGAGGAGGTGGTCTAGTCCGAGGTCTAGGAGTTTGGGCACCAATCTGTCGGGTAGGATGGTGTTAAATGCCGAGCTGAAGTCCACGAAGAGCAGCCGTGCGTAGCCCCCCCCCACTCTCCAGGTGGGACAGGGTAGAGTGGAGAGTTGTGGCGATGGCATCCTCCGTGGACCTGTTAGCTCTGTAGGCAAATTGAGAAGAATTGTGAAGCGCTCCACAGTAGACATAACTTCCTCCGTTATGCTGTTTGGAGCCTGTGACAGAGCCATGAAGGCCTCTGTTGCCATGTCATAGGCATTCCAGGTATCCCATGCTGCCTTCTTGCCCCTGGTTGCAAATGCACACACTGTCACAGCTAGTAAAAACATGGAACACAGGAAGAGCCTTTGATTTGATCTCATGGATGGGTATGTACCTGAAGTTCTTACTAGTCCCAAACGCCACCCACAGCTCCTCAATGTCCAGCTCAGACACGTGTGCAATGGCTAGGACCACAACACAACTGTGTCCACAGTGCGCAGGATGATCTTTCTATACCCCTTTCTTGTAGCATCCGCCACATGGAGTAGCATCCTTGTATCTTCTTCCTCATGTGTGCAAGGGGAAAGATGATGTGTGTCTAGTAGTGGGTGAGTTGACAGAGCATTGGGTCCGTACCTGGAAACAACTTGTTTGGTCGTTGACATTTCTACAAGGTTCCTGGCCAGGAAGTGAAACAGTTCTGTTTTGTTTTCGTCCACTCTCAGGAAGCCTTTCCAGTTGGTTGGTATCTTGTTTTTTCCATCCACTCTTGTTCTTGTGCCCGTTCCTCGCTTCTGTCTTGTCTGGGACTTTAAGCTGTTTGCTTCATAGCAGTCCCACACCACATCCACTCTGTCAACACTTTCCAAGTAAGGTGCAACAACTGAAATACCTACATTCATAGCCTAATAGACAATTCTGGAGTTAGAGAACTATAGTAAATACATTATTATATGAAATATATTATGAAAATTGAATATGCATATTCTCAGATACTGCGATTTCATTTTAATCATTCTCAGTCACAACGTCACTGATTTCACCACTAACTATTCACCAGAACATTTTATGATGTTGTGTATGGTATCATTGTAATCCTTGACCTTCAAAACATGGGGGTAGACATCATTTGTTCAGTGTTAAGTTATCATGTTTGGTTGAGGAGATATGAAGCAAATTGGAAACGATTGGGCTATGGCGGAAAGGAAAATGCCCGCCATGGCCACTAGAAGGAGTTTTTGCGAGGGCTCCACGTCTGAAAATGTCCATGGTGTAGTGATTACTGCGCGTGATTACTGCGCGACTATAAGATATAGTTCTCTCTCCTACCCAACTGTATAGGCCAGTAGGCCACTATACAATGAGTATATGTACAGTGTATAGTAAGACATTTGTTTTACTTCCTTTGAGTCGAAAATAATGCCCGTGTATTCAATAAATAACATATTTATAGAATTCAGTATTCTGTGAACCAATGAATGACACGAGAATTGTATGACGTGCGCAGTGATACGGTGAGAAGCCCTATAAAATAACCTGATACACTTCGTCTCGCACAGTTTCTGAGATTTGAAAGAAGTAACTACTATGTAAGTACATCTAAGGCGTTCTGTGAGAAAATAGAGATAGCTACACAATGAATGAATGAATGAATGAATGAATGGACTTTATTTGTCATTGCTACAGTACAGGTACCAATGTTTATGACCTTACATCACCGCTGGACTGGCCATACAATCTACCTGCCCGCTGGCAGGTGGGCCGCGCTAGTTTTGGGCCGGTCGGTTGCTGACAATGTCACTTACTCCGCTCTATAGTTTTTTTTTTTACAAATGGTATATTCAACAGACTGCCAGCATGTTGATCGGCGGTGTCGGACCGATTGTGTTGGGCCGGTCTGAGCCACATGGCAGGGCCTAATGTTTGTCCCAGTCCAGCCCTGCGCTTACATGCTGCCAGAGTGCCAGATAATCACTGTCAAAGTAATTAAAGAATATAAGCTTTTAATTGAGAAGCTAATGTATGAAGTACAAAGTGGTTGTTAGTTAGCTAGTTAGAGTTATCCACCATGCATTCTATTCCATGATCCTAAATTTCGTTGTTTGGTACCTGTACTGTAGCAATGACAAATAAAGTCCATTCCATTCCATGATTCTATTCCATGATTCTATTCCATGATTCTATTCCATGCATTCTATTCCATGATTCTATTCCATGATTCTATTCCATGCATTCTCACTGTCCCCTGTCTATTCTCTTCCCAGGGAGGTCCCAGAGGATTCTACTTGTGAGAAAACTAAGCCAGTGGCTGCAGCTAAGGTAATCCCCATTGCTACCCTCAAGCCAGAACATCATTTGTGACGCTTAGTTGCCATTTGTCAGTGTCACTGATGCTTCACTCTTGTTTCAGACACCACCCCCCAAATGTCCAGACTGCAGGCAGTATCTGGATGACACTGACCTCAAGTTGTTTCAGGGAGATCCTGATAATGCGGTGAGGAACTTAAGCCCAAGTGGGGAAAAGGGTAAAGTGTGTTGGCAACTAATTCCTTCAGTGGGACAAGTGTTACCTGGTAAAATTGCATGTCACAGTTAATTCAATTTGACTTTAATGTTCGTTGTATTCCCTATATCAGCATTGAATGCCTGAGGCTTATCTAAACTTGTATGCTTTCAGTTGGATGAGCCAGAAATGTTAACAGATGAGAGACTCTCCCTGTTCGACTCAAATGAGGATGGCTTTGAGAGTTATGAAGTCTTACCCCAGCACAGGATCACAAACTTCAGGTAATGAGCGCTCCCAGTTTACGTCAAGCAAAATGTGGTGCCCCTTGTGCTGTCGCAATACTGTACACGGCATAACAGGATCTGCTTTGTGCTCTCTCACCTTAGTAAAAGAGAAGTGTGTTTTTTTTATTTTTATTAGTGTCTATGATAAGCATGGCCACCTTTGTCCATTTGACTCTGGGCTGATTGAGAAGAATGTAGAGCTGTACTTCAGTTGCGCAGTCAAGCCCATCTACGATGACAACCCCTGCATGGATGGTAAGAGGAAGTTGCACTGGTCATTTTCACAGAACTGTCTATTTAGTCCATCCTCTGTAATCTTGTAACCCACTTTGGAATCATTGATTGACTGACTACATATTTGCACAACACTTATCTTCTAGGTGGAGTTTCTGCCAAAAAGCTTGGTCCCATCAATGCCTGGTACATCACTGGCTATGATGGTGGTGAAAAGGCTTTAATTGGCTTCACTACAGGTAATCTTAAAGATTCTTTCTCACATTTAAATCGATTGAATTCAATCCCTCTGTCTAGATCCCTTCTTTATATTGACACTTGTCTCTCCATCTCCAGCCTTTGCTGACTACATCCTCATGCACCCGAGTGAGGAGTATGCCCCCATCTTTGCACTGATGCAGGAGAAGATCTACACGAGCAAGATAGTGGTGGAGTTCCTGCAGAAGAATCCTAACGTCTCCTATGAGGACCTCCTCAACAAAATCGAGGTGAGGGCCTAAACCACAAAGTATTAACAGACCTCATCTCTGTGCCACATAGCAGCAGCCCTCTGACCACCGCTCCTCTTTCCCCTCAGACAACAGTACCCCCAGCTGGGCTGAACTTCAACCGCTTCACTGAGGACACCCTGCTGCGCCACGCCCAGTTTGTGGTGGAGCAGGTGGAGAGCTATGATCAGGCCAGGGACTCTTATGAGCAGCCCATCATCGTTACCCCCTGCATGAGGGACCTGATCAAGCTGGCTGGAGTCACTCTAGGAAAGAGGTAGGACCTGGGCCTGGTACTATGTGCTGATGGATATGGTTGGTTTATGTCAACTCAACTGCAGGGATTAAAGTTCTCCGTCGCTACGACGGATTTCCGTCAATTTATTCCAAATTGCGACGGATCTATTCCAAGTTGTGACGGATTTTACCTGGTGTAATATGATTTGTAGAGGCATACAATCTATTTCGCTACATTACTAGGGATAATAATTACAATGAGCCATTCATTAAAAATAGCAAAAATAATATTAGGCTATTAAATCTCACAAAACTGGCATCTCCCATCGGTCACTATTTGTTGGCTATCTGGTGATATGGACGTCTTTGAGTGTCTAGAAAAGCGCTATAAATCTAATGTATTATTATTATTTATTATTATTATGGACGTCACTTTAATCCGGCAGTTCTCAAGGTTTTTATGCACCAATCGATTCCTCTACCGCGTCTTTATCGCATTCATTGACGAAAAGGACGACTCGCATGTATAGGTGGAAGGGAACATTCATTGTGAGCACGTAAAATGTGAGTCTCTCACAACGGCTTTGCATTGATGAAACCAGGTAGGATGAACGTATAGTTCGCTGTCCATTCCTCTTTAAATGCCCTGTTTCCACCGTCAACTTTCCTCTTTAGACTTTTGGAGAGTGACATGATGTTTTCTCTTGCTAGCTAGCAGGTTAAATGTTTAGCTCAACTTCACCCGGCACGCAAACAACCAATCCAATAATAATGTGACCATGTAAGTCTGGGAGGAGGTGGGAATAATAATACAGAATAAAAGTATGTTAAATAATTATTAGAATAAGTTAGGCTGCGCTACATCGTCAGTCCACACATTTATTATTCAAAACTATGGAAAAGGGTGAAACTACGTTTCAACGTTATTGAGAATCACAAACAAACTCGCTAGTCAAGCCAAAATACTGCAGCGAAATGGATTGGACTGCTACCTAGTTAACTAGAACACTACTTTACATTGTTAGCAGCTCACAAAACAAGCCGTGTTAGTTGACTAGCGATGT